>NC_089792.1:19762288-19812288 GCF_040412425.1 Macrobrachium rosenbergii
CATATATATATAATGTACGATTATCTTGTAACCACAGAAAAACTAGTATTAGTATATATGAACCTCGTGTAGATGTTCAAACTTCATATACAGTATAGTTTTAAATTTTAACATTTTATCCATCTATCTATCTAGTAGATGATACCTCATGTTGTTCAAACTATTCAATATAGTTTTAAATTTATATTTTTATCCATCTATCTATCTATATATATATATATTGCCTACATATACATATATGTATATATATATATATATATATATATATATATATATATATATATATATATATATATATATATATATATATATATAAAGGGTTTGCATGTTATATATTGTATGATTCACGTGCCTGAACGACATAGTTCAGGCATAAATCCACACATATTGTATAGGTCATGAACACTCCCTTTAGGGCTATCTATTATTTTGGTCAGAAACTATTACACCTAATATATAAGAACCACTTTGTTTCTTGGAGATAATAAAGCTGAAAAAGGCTTGAAGAGAAATCATTGGCCTGGGCTGGTTTACAGTCCGAATTACTCCTTTAACCATTCCGAGAAATATTCCCTTCAAAGCCTTTTGGGTCCACGCCAAGAAGCATTTTTGGTATCGCGGCTTCTGTTTTGTGGACGTCGGAAGAAGCTTCGAAATCCTTGGAAGGGATGGAGGATTTTTTCTTCGTACTAAAACTAAATTTTCCTCGAGAAATTGTTTTAGATAAGAATTTTATTTCATTAACTGGCCATGGTTCTTAACTGAAGGTTGCGATTGAGTGTACATGTATATGTATGTTTGTATGCATGTATGTATATATATGTGTGTGTATATTTATATTTATATATTCTTATATATGTATATATTATATATAAAAATGTATATATATATATATGTATATTTATTTATTTATTTAAAGGATAACCTGTCCTTATGAATCCTATTTAATAAAAATCTGCTGCAATTTCTGACGTTCTGGTTTCTTCTTCAACCACTGACTGAAACCTAAAACAAACACCAGCCTAAGATTAGATTCCGAGCTTCAAAGCAATACGATCTTGGCAACATAAACTGTTGAGTTTTCTATCTGATTTCTTAAGGTTTGCCGCTACCTTTACCGACATTCTTTGAATTTGAACTATGAAATTTGTAAAGGCATCAATAGCGTGTGACATAGTTATAACACTGGATTCATCATTTTTTTTTATTCCCATCAGTTCATTGATTACTTTCATTAATTATTTTCATACCCATATTTTACAGTTTGCTTATGTTGATCATTTCTCTTTGCTATCCAATATATAGTTGTTTTTATCTTCATATTAGAGTAGCCATACATGTATTTGCCTCTTTTTTTGGTGGCTTCTTTACATACATTGTTATTTTAGACAATTTTCCCTTTTCCCAAATTAGGCAAATCGTTGTTGCTCCAAGTTGATGATCTGTGGCTTCCTTCGAGAGAGAGCTCCAAAATTTCCCCTCTTTACTCATTTTTCCGGCCTCTACGTGAAAAAAAAAAATCGCCTGTTATCGCACTCATAATAGAATTCAGTTTCATTACTGATAAAGCGAAAAAATGAAGTTCCTGATTTGAAAGTGTCATTTGCTGTGCAGTAGATATGGTGTGAATGACATTTTCCGGTTGGACTGAATTTCCAGCTTTCGTTTTATTGCTAATGAAGAAAGATTGACTATTTCATTGATGGTTTCAATTTTGAAACGAATAAACATCGTAAATACTTTCAAAATTAGGAAATATTCTAAGAACAATGAATCTTTGTACTTATTCACCAAAGTAAATTTAAACATTTGCCGTTTTCTTGTAAGCATTTTTTAAATGCCGCAATTGCTGTTAGATTTACATTGAAGTGAGTTATCCATTATGAACTATTGATTGTGGAGCTAAGGGACCTGGTTATCCAAAAGGACCTATTCGTGTCCTTTCTGTAAAAAACCAGAAGAGACAGGGTGCTCCTCTCTGGCCACGGTGCCTTGCATTCATTCCAAATAAGGTAAATCTGTCTTATTTTTGTATGCATGTCACTTGGAATTACATATTACTATTGCTTTCTTGCATGTGTTGAAATTATTTTGATTGATCTTATTATTGCAAGGGCGTAATTAGACCTACTGACATAAATGCCATCATTCGAATCGAAGTCTGGAGAGTCCATCGGGCTAAAAATTAGCTCAGTTTTATTTTCGACTGAGACTGCGACTTTATTAATTTTACTTGTTACTTCTCTCTCTCTCTCTCTCTAAGATAGGAGGATGTTATTTTTCCTTTTAATGCATTTGTACATTTTTGGGAGTGGCGCGGGATTAGAATGGAACCTTCATGATACATAAATTAGAGGATATGTAATCGGTCGAGTGTGCTGTTTTTAAGCTGATAGCTCCTGAGAGATGAGAATCTAGTAGGGCAACTTCCTTATTTTGTTTGTTTTTCTTCATAAAATCTCATTTAACATCCTTCTTCATAAAGTTAAAACTAAAGTGACTGAGTTAATCCTCTCACCAATCATGGTTTAAAGGTTAATTCTGACTGTCATATATATTCCTGTTGAATTCATCTTTTTGTACTTGAAATCAAAATCAACCCATCAACACTGTGATGTTTAATAATAATAATAATAATAATAATAATAATAATAATAATAATAATAATAATAATAATAATAATAATAATAAACATTTGCATCAGTGAGATCATAAAAAATCATTTCAACATTTGCAGGAAAATAATTAGAAAAGCTAATGCCAACTGACATACATAGAAAATAAAGTGCTTATCCTTCAGACACCCGATTTTAAATAGATGGACAAAAATAGGCATACTGCCTCTTCCAGGCTTCTATAGGAAGAACGTGGGCAGGTCCCCTGGGATAACCTGGGTCCCTGGACTCCACAAATTAAACCCACAAAGAAGCACCAGAGAGTCGCCAGTAACCGGGAACTGTGTTTTGTGTCTTTTTCAAAGAATAAATCACATTGATTTAAATAATAAAATGTATCCTCTGGGAATTCCGGAGGGAATCTTTGGCCATGGTCTTGCCAGAGAAACCCGAAGGCTTGATTTTGGGGCCCAAGGACTGGTTATCCAACGGACGTGCTCACGTCCTACCTGTAGGAACATGGAAGAGACAGGTTGTCTTTCTGACCAATGTTCTCCACCCATTTCAAATGGGGTATTTGTCTCTTATTTTTGTATGCTTGTCATAGGATATTACCTTTTTATGATAACTTTATTGCATGTTTAAATTATTTTAGTTAATTTTAGTTTTCAGGAAAGTCCGCCTCCCATTTTGCCTTTTCCCTTTAATCTGATATTGGCATTACTAGTAAATGAGGGAATTTCTTGGGACGTTGGATTTTAGGTTATTGATATCGAGTAGTCAGTTCATCTGATTACAAAAAAAGCTTTATTTTGAGACCCAACACTAGATAATTAGGAAAACCTACGATCGACGTTACGGTTTTCACTATGCATTTAGATCGAACACACAAGAAGCAGAACAATCAAGGGTTCCTGAATTAGTGATATTATGCCTAAATTTTTAAATATGCAGACAAGTTAGCATTTGCTGGCTAACCTAGGTTCCGCACATTTGAGGTCGCATATACGATAATAAAGATTATTTGCTTAAATGAAAGAAAATAATGAATATTCATATTAAAATATAAAATTAATAAAAAATGCAAAACAAATATACATACATACATACATACATACATACATACATACATACATACATACATACATACATACATACATATAGTTACACAGCTCTCAGGCAGGATCGTAACTTTTTAAAGTATTTATGAAGACTCCCTGAAATAATTTTAGAACATCAACGTCTACCACCAGCAATAAATGTTTTAGGTGTCGTATTAACAAAACGCTGAGAGGAAAGAGTCTGGAATGGGACGAAAATAGTCTCTCAGACGACAGAGAGAAAGCCGTGGGTATTTTAACCATGGCTAAATATAGTTGTTAGTACGGCATTACCTTTATACTCAACAGAAAAGAGATGGGTTTTCTTTTTCCTAAATACAGTTCTTCTTTATTTGTAGGAATCCAATCTGATGAAACACTTTATACTATTACTCATATACACACATAATATATATATATATATATATATATATATATATATATATATATATATTTTTATAAATATTACTGCTGTTAGCCTCGATGTAGCTAAGTGTAGGAATATTAGTCCGATTCACCTCGACAAAACAAAAGGCAATTTAAAAATAACAATCACTAGACAAATGGCGCATAGGCTGGAAAGTTTGTAAACAAAGTATGCTAGGGCATTAGGGACCTAAACACTTTACTCATATATACACACACACACACACACACACATATATAGCCTCAGAGAGGGTTTACGCTCAATGACCCCAAATAGTTATGGTGGCCCTTAAGCTTTATTCTATGCATTCGACGATGTCTTTGTCAAGGTCGGATTGCCGGGCGGTATAAGCCCTCACCTGGCGGGAACGAAGCGAGGTCGGGTCAGAGATTCCAGCGGTCGCTGAACCAGGGTGACGCTGCGTGCGTGCCGAACGATATTCTTTGTTCTTTATTACTTTTCCTCCTATGTCTAACTTAATTAGTGAATTGGGAAGACTGCCAGAATACGACTCCTGAGGTCCCTCGTTTGCGCAGCGACTCGACATTCACGGTAAGTCCGATTCTTGTTGAAGCTTCGATTGACTAGTACTTTTCTGTATTTCACATTTTTCTTTGTTTTCTTCCTTCAGCCACCACTTAGGTATATGTGTTTACAAAGTCTAGATTAAGCCTAATTATTATATTGTTAGCTTCAACCCGTTATTCCAGTAAAATACCTAGGATTTAGGGTAAGCAAAATCAGGTTAAATCTCGATGCTTTTGTATGCCTCGCGTCCGAATGTTTGGAAGAACCGTTGCTTTTAAAATCAAATTCATCTCAAATATTCTTTGTTAAGGTTAATAACCCTTAACTGGCGACCTTTGGCTAATTAACGTCTGTCTTTGAGGTTAACTTTTGGCTTCAAGTGGCAGGTTACGTGTAATCTTGGTTTGCAGGGCCGTAAAAATTACGTAAATTGAATAATACATGATCAACCAAGACCCTCACACGTAACATTGGCGACCTTGCGTAGAATCTAAAGTACATTTTAGAGAAAGAATCTGGAGAAAAGGAAATTAAAATTACATTAATTCCAAAAAAATAAAAGTCAGATATCGAACTCCATTTCATTCTTCCAAACAAGGAACGAGGCATAATAATAAGCAGTAAAGAGAATAGTATAACAAGTGTAGCGAGAATTAGCATAGGTAGGAAGGGTGTAGAAACAGAGCAGAGAGTCATAATTTATAACGTTTAAGACAAGGACATTTTACCGTGTTCGGATTCGAGTTAAGTCGTTCATAACGTATCTTAAGGCCGAAAAAAGCGGAGCCTGTTTCATATACACAAAGTAATGTAGAAATCGCGTCGGCAATTCCGATCGTTATTGTTTGCATATAGCGGGAATCATTCAAAACCGTGTCAGTGAAGTAGCAAACGAACTGAAATAGTAATTTTACAATAAAGGTACCGTTCAACAACGTAAATTTACGCAGGCAAGCCAGCATCTCTCTTTTCATTCTTTGTTTAATGTCCGGGTGAGAATACGATAACAAAAAGACACAAAGTTGTTTGGTAATTTAGTTTTCCATCCGTAACGTAAAACGCTATGCATGATTGGTATATTTAAAGTAAAATCTGGATACCTGCATTTGTTTCGTGCGTTTTGTTTGGTGCTAAAAGGAAATACCCGCCATCTTGGATTCCTTCGTTTGTTTTTTAAAAGGCCTAAATTTTCCGCCATCTTAAGACCATCTCTGCCCGAGCCACCTCCTAATATCTTAGCTAGGAAAAACCAAAAGATAAACCAAAAGATAATACCACAAGTTCCTATACGCCTTTTAGGAGTAAACCACAAGTTCCTATTAACCTCTTCGCCACCGTTTTAAAGGGAAATAGGCCTTAGTTGTTTTGAAATAAAGAAAATTTAAAATTTTCACGATAAACTTTTTGTGACGTGTTAAGATAATAAAGTAATCCCTAAGAAGCCAAGACGGCCTATTTTTTATTAACCCTTCGTTTCGTCTTTTTGCGCCAGTAATAAAAGACCGCGGTTGTTTTCCCTCCTCGAAAATCAGAGCCTTCAGCTTGGATGGGTTTTTCAGGCGTAGTATTGGACCTCCACCCACTATTCATTCTAGCCAAGTGTCCGATGGTCGTCGTGACCATTTCATATGGGATATAAGGGTATCGTCCAGCAGCACATGTCAGTGCGCCTCAAGCTTCTTATGTATGAAACATTGTCACGATCTTGTGAGTAAACCATTTGGATTCGAAGGCTAAACTTTTCTCCTTTTGATTGCAGTTATTTTTTTTTTTTTTATTTTTCAGTATCATGATGTCGGATGATAGTATTTCAGATCCTGGGTAGGAATACCTGCCAGATCTGTCAGATGATTATAGTGATAGTTGTTATAGTTGCTTAGCTAGATTTTTAGAAGAAAAAACCCAAAGCAGATAATTTTTTGGACAAGGCCAGACCCACCCCCGATTTCAGGAGGGTGACAATGGGATCTCTGTTTGCACCCGACTTACCTGCCCACGAGATGCATTTTGTTTCTTTTTTGATATGATATTGACAGACTGTGTGAATGGATGAATGCAAGTTTTCATCAACAGGAAAGAGTACTATGTTTTTGATACCTCACTATAAAATTTTTCTACTCATATAAAGAAAATTTAAAATTATTATTATGATTATGATAAACTTTATTATTACCAATGCCATAAACATTCATTGATGTATCTAACTGTTTCAAGGTAAAATTAAGATAATAAAGTAATCTGCTTTATTTCTAGGAACTACTATTTCTATTTCTGCAATTACTTTTTTCACAAATATTCTATATCATTTTATTATAGATATATGCCATTGTGCATGTAATAAAAATATTCATTGTTTACATGTTTTCAAGAATATAAATGAAAAATATGAAATTCATAACAGAGTAATATTTAACTAGACTATTTTAAATACTTTACTACTTTTTCTGAATAACAAATGATGACTGATATAAATCGGTCTCATCTATGCAAGCGTTATCGGCAGTGCAACAGGCCAGTGGCGAAGGGTTAAGATCCATGCCATTGTGCATGTATAAAATCTTTGTTTACATGTTCTCAAGCAGCAAGAAAGTCGCTGATTGAAAATCTCTCTCTCTCTCTCTCTCTCATTCAAGTAAGCATTCCTAACCTAAGTGTACGTGACCCTCTTCAAAGAAAGAACGGCCGACACTAGGCTAATTAATTCAGAATACAATAAACCAAACAAAAGAAACACCTCTGTCCCACAATAGATGAGGACAAGTTAAGAGTACTTACGATACAGTGATAAACTGTCGGTCACGAGTGAGGCCTGCTATCCAGACCAGAAGCAAACAGTAGTTTTCACCCTCTGAAAAAGAAGGGGCCAGCACTGGGGCCAGTACTGGGACCAGCCACTCACGAGGACCTTTAAAGAAAAAAAAAAAAAAAGAGAAACCCAAATTCACTTTATTCCACAGTGCCAATAATTTGCAGCATCCCTGTCATCACTTCTCTATCTCTCTCTCTTCTCTCTCTCTCTCTCTCTCTCTCTCTCTTTTACCTTCCCTTTCTCTCTCATTCGATTGTTGCACTCTGCAGGGGTGTAGAGTGCCTTTCCTCCCATATAGCCTAGTTGGACTCCAGTAGAGGGTCCCTAGGAACACATTGGCACCATAAGTGCCACTAAAGAAAACAAAAGGGAACACAGAAGAGAAGGTTCTTCTGGGACCTAACCTGCACCAGTGCCTAGGGATACTGAGTGCCACCAGTGTGACCTGTACACGGCACACCCAAACTACAGTGCCACCTTTTGAAAGGGTGCCACGTCATTGAAGAGACACTTCCTCGCTGCCCAAGTACGCCCACTCGACCCGGTTAGACGCCCTTCCCCACCAGAACCATGGCAGCAGAGCATTATAAAACTTTCCTGGGGCTGGGGACGGCGGCAGGTCTCACCGGCTCGGAACTTACTACCTGGGTTAAGGAGCAAGTGGACGACTTGGCCAAGCGGGAGAAGGAAGAAAGACTCGAGCAGAGGAAGTATGAAGAAGAAAGCAGAGGAAGTATGTATGAAGCCGAGCAAAGGCAATATGAAGAGGAAGAGAAGAAAGAAGAAGACGGCATGAGTTAGCCTGCAAGGAAACTGAGTTAGCCCTAAAGGAGAAGGAGCTCGAGCTTGAGAGAGCGAAAATGGAGAATGCCGAAGCTATGGCTAGCCATCAAGCCTCAGTCCTACACCTGCTGCATCAAACGCTCCAATTTCGAGCATCAATTCCCTAGTCCCCAAGTGGACTGAGGACGAGCCAGAAGCATGGCTGGAGGAGATCGAGGCTCTTTTCGATAACTACAGCACCACGGAGACGGAGAGAGCCTTAATACTAGCCAAGCATATGGAGGGAAAAGCCAAGGCAGCGCTTCGCTCACTGGAGAAGAGCCAGAGAGGCAACATGGCGGAAGTTCGTAGAGTCATTACCAAGGCCTACGAGATAACCCCAGAAAAATGGAGACAACGGTTCGAGGTCTTGCCAAGGAAGTCGGCTGGTCTTGGACAGAATGGGCATGTCACAAAACCCAGTCTGGTACGCGCTGGTTCGACTCCTTGGCCTGCACGACGTTTGAGGATCTCTTCAATCGGACCATGCTAGAAGACCTCTTCCAATGTGTGCCAGGGCCCCTTGCAGTATATCTTAACGATAAACAGCCCTCCACACTTATGGAAGCTTGTCGCATGGCTGATTCGTGGGAAACCTTCAATCAGTCGCATAGCACCTCTCAGAAGCGAATCATCCCTCCGGCCTACCTCTCGAACTCCACTCGCCCGAAGAGTGGACTGCCTAGCAAGACCCTGTGCAACTATTGCAGAAGGGGGCCACGCTGAAGCTGAGTGCCGATACAAACTCGGCACTAATAAGCAGCCTAACCCTACCAGCCAGAACTCCGCTCCCGATTCATCCGCTCAGCCCTCTCCTCCAACAGTTACTGCAGGCCACCGAGCCCATCCAAAAGGCCCGTGCAAATCCTGTGGGGCTGCTAGCCACTACAATGCTGGATCTCCGGCCTGTCCACATCATGTCCCCACCACCAAATTTGTCAACCTAATCAGCACTTCATTTTCTGCTGCTGGTCCGCACCGGATCCTTTACCCCGAGACTGGAAACCCAGTTCATCTCGGTGGCCCCTCTTCAGAGCACTAGCCTGCCAGTGACCCTTCCGGTCACAGTAGACACTGCGGCAGACATTAGCCTGATCACTAGGGCCCAAGTGCCAGCTGGTGCCATGGTTGACGAAGAAACCCGGTGGGAAATGAAGTGGATAGAGGCCACACCATTACCGTTCCTACTGTCCAACTCCAGGTAATGACACCTTGGGGCGCGATACCCCACCGCCTTGGCGTGGTAGGTGGAATTCGGCCCGGGTGGTCTTCTTGTTGGGTCGGGATCTTCTCTGCGGAAGCCCGTTACTCACCAACGCCACTCCCGCAGCCATGTTACCTCCTCCACGGAGGCCCCATCTAAAACTCTCAACCATGACAAACCTCCACCTTCCGCCCACCAAAGTGGTCCGCGGAAGGCACCACAAACTATTCCAGGCCTGGCCCTCTCCAATTGCGAAGGGCTGGCCCACCAAGAGTCTTCCCCCTCTGCGAAGAGAGATTCAGGAGGAGCAGTACCGCTGCAGGACGTGCAAGCGGGCAGACCACTCCACAAATTGGGAGGGCTGCCCAACCAAGCAACGCCCAGCGGACGCCCCGAACAAAACTCACCGAGAGGCTACGATCTCCCGCTGGGGCAGGAATCTCTGCCGCAGCCAACCACAAGTTGTCCGCGAGGTAGTGCACCTCCGGACCCCTCATCAGGCATGCCGGACCCTCAACTGCTGCCAGTGCCACTTGCGAGCACTGAGCAGTGCCAGACTCCGTCTGTCCCGGACGTTGAGCTACCAATGGAAAAGGCCCCTATGCCGGGTCTAAATCATGAGGCGAATCCTCCTCCGGGAGATTTAGGATTCCCCATGCAGTTGATCATCGCGACTGGAGAGCCTCCAGCACCCGAAACTTCTTCTTTGCAAGATTCTTCTTTGCAAAATCTGACTCAGGGATGAACCCTGGAGGATCGAAATGGTACCCTCCCTTGGAAGACCAGGAACTGGCATCCTCGGACGCAGAAGTCGAGATCGCTCTCGCTCCGGTTGTCGCAGCAGCCGGAGTAGGGAGTCCTCCCAGCTTTTGCAGTTGCCCCTGACTTCGGCCCGCTAGCCCTTCTGGCCTGTCCCGGAGTCGGTGCTCTCATCACCTGCTAGGCCAGCTACTGATAGGCCTTGGAGGAAACCGAAGAAGAAGAAGAAGGGGGCGGAAGAGAGCCCAGTAGTTGCCGAGCTATAAGCTCCTCCTGGCACTAGTGCCCTCTCGGCACAGTGCCCTAACATCTAAGAGTGATCCTGGCCCCTTGCCCAGAGGAGGTAGCCAGTGTGATCTCTTCCTTTTATTTGTACCTAGCCTAGGCCACCTTAAAGTACAGTACATCAATTTAGTAGCCTTGTTCTTTCCACTTACCACCGAACCGCAGTAATCATGTAAGTAGCCTAACTAATTTCAGTAATCTTAACTATTGTGAAACGAGCCACGATGCTCGTGACACGCATGGCCTAAGACCTCAGTGAGGCACCCATTTATCATATGAGGCAACCCTCATGAATTAACTAGTAAATTTTAATTGTATTAAAATAAACCATGTTGTAATTTAGTTAGAATGTTAACTCTTATGTTGGTGCTACGGTCGGGTTAGGATAGGTTAGGCTAGGGAATATCATAGAATGTACCACTAGGCTAGGTCTAAAACACATCATGATTGTAGGAGGTAGCCTATAATAACCGTGAGCACCTTCTAGTACTATTAGAATTAGGTAAAGTAGTGAATGCAGCTCATATCCTATCTAGGGTTAGGTAGTTCTGTAGCTAGGTAGGCTAACCAGGACTAATCTGCCCAGGGAAGGAGAGTAACCTACGAGAGGCGAACAGCTTGCTTAGTATAGACCTTCACGCCCGAAAAGGGAGTGAAGGCCCTCTTAAGGGGGAGCTTTTATAAATATTACTGCTGTTAAGCCCTCGATGTAGCTAAGTGTAGGAATATTAGTCCGATTCACCTCGACAGAGAACATCTCTGCCCCGCCGGTAGGCTAGGCAATTTAAAAATAACAATCACCGCCCAGTAGACAAATGGCGCCGCATAGGCTGGAAAGTTTGTAAACAAAGTATGCTAGGGCATTAGGGACCTAAGCCTCAGAGAGGTTTACGCTCAATGACCCTAGTTATGGGTGGCCCCTAAGCTTTATTCTATGCATTCGACAATGTCTTTGTCAAGGTCGGATTGCCTGGGGCGGTATAAGCCCTCACCTGGCGGGAACGGCGAGGAGTCGGGTCAGAGAGATTCAGCGGTCGCTGAACCAGGGTGACGCTGCGTGTGTGCCCGAACGATATTCTTTGTTCTTTATTACTTTTCCTCCTACGTCTAACTTAATTAGTGAATTGGGAAGACTGCCAGAATACGACTCCCTGAGGTCCCTCGTTTGCGCAGCGACTCGACATTCACGGTAAGTCCGATTCTTGTTGAAGCTTCGTCGATTGACTAGTACTTTTCTGTATTTCACATTTTTCTTTTGTTTTCTTCCTTCAGCCACCACTTAGGGTATATGTGTTTACAAAGTCTAGATTAAGCCTAATTATTATATTGTTAGCTTCAACCCGTTATTCCAGTAAAATACCTAGGTTTAGGGTAAGCAAAATCAGGTTAAATCTCGATGCTTTTGTATGCCTCGCGTCGAATGTTTGGAAGAACGTTGCGTTTAAAATCAAATTCATCTCAAATATTCTTTGTTAAGGTTAATAACCCTTAACTGGCGACCTTTGGCTAATTAACGTCTGTCTTTGAGGTTAACTTTTGGCTTCAAGTGGCAGGTTACGTGTAATCTTGGTTTGCAGGGCCGTAAAAATTACGTAAATTGAATAATACATGATCAACCAAGACCCTCACACGTAACAATATATATATATATATATATATATATATATATGAATTATATATATATATATATATATATATATATATATATATATATATATATATATATGAAACATCAAAGAAAAAGCATTGCATGGGAAATGATTAAAAAACTTTCCTTTCATAATCACGCAATACGGACTACTTTCCGTTGCCATATTATTGTTTGACTTTTTAAATTCCGAAACAAAAGATCTTCCCCGGAAGTCTGTGTAGTACCAAACTGAAAAAATACCAGCCCTTTGTTAAGAACAATGCAGTTCTCCTTTCAACGTTAGACCAAGAAATGAAAAACCAAAAAAAAAAAACTTAGAGGGCAAAAACTGGCAACATTCAGATTGTCATGGATGAGCCTTTATTGTTGCATGAACAGTACACTCATCCCGTGCACGTCCATACACACACACGCATATATATCATATATATATATATATATTTATATATATATATATATATATATATATATATATATATATATATATATATATGTATATATATATATATATATATATATATATATATATATATATATATATATATATATATATATATATATATACATATATTATATGTGTGTGTGTGTATATTCATATAAAATTCATATAGGATATTCATTTCATTTCAAGTAGACTTTTATTATTTAGACATGCACGACTAAATAAATGCTCACCTGGCATGCTAGTGTGACTGTGTGCTCAAGGTGGAATGTCCAAAGGAAGATCTGTGGAGTGCCAGATTGATTAACTTGCGGAAGTTTCAGGTTCAAAAGTTCTTAAGGACTCTACAACATTGACCTCTTTGTTGATGCATGAATCAGCTATGTTAATGAAGCTTTTTCATAGCCCTTTATCAGTGATTTTGCATGAAAGTTAACTCTAGTTGTCATTTCTACTACCCTACGTTATTTTACTAGCGGGATGACCGTTTCAAAATATGAATTATGTTTCCACGTATTAAGTTGTATTTCAATATCACAAGTTCTCTTCATCCTGATTGTTTTTTAGTGCAAGCTAGCTTTATGCCATCTTGGGTTCTGGCTTTTGGGTAGCCCACAAACATCCTGGTTACTAAAGTTATGTACTGGGCTTATCAGTCCCTTTCGGGACTATTATTCTCGTACCTGAAGAGCTTTTCCCTTTTGTCTCCCTTCTCGATAAGTTATCTTCTGAGCCTCCGTCTTAAAGTGGGCATGCTGTCTCTTCTTCGTAATTAATATTTAGGCTATTTTTTCGTAGATCTAAAGGAATTTCCTCGTTTTTTTAATGGGCTGTAACCTCCATTTAGAGACCGCTTTGCAGCTTATTCATAGTAACACTATATATATATATATATATATATATATATATATATATATATATATATATATATATATATATACATATATATATATATATATATATATATATATATATATATATATATATATATATATATATATATATATATTATAATATACATATATATACATATAAATACATATATATATATATATATATAAATGTTTATGTATGTATGTATGTATGTATGTATGTATGTATGTATAAATGCATCGACTGCTCAGAATAAGAATTGTAACTTCATTGATGCCAGCTGCAAGCATTTCTCTTTCTCTCCTAAACGTATTCAGAATTCTCTCCCTCTTCCTTTTTCCCGAAATTCAATAATCCCTCGTCTTATAAAGGAGCTTTATCGCTTCCCGCTGTTCAGCCCCACTCTTTTTTTTTTCCCTTTTCCCCGAGCCTTCGGGTATAGGCTGGTTGTGGTTTTGTCTTTATTATAAATAGGTCTGCATTAAAACAAATTCATATATGTATGAATGTTTTATTAAGTGTGTTAATGTAAGGGTTTACCTATTATTAAATAATTATACTCTTGCCTTTGGAATGAGTATAAACGCAGTCTGTTACCTGTAGAATTACTGTGGCTGTTACAGTCTCTCTCTCTCTCTCTCTTTCTCTCTCTCTCTCTTTCTCTCTCTCTCTCTCTCTCTCTCTCTCTCTCTCTCTCTCTCTCTCTCTCTCTCTCTCTCTCGCTCCTGTTATTAAACAGAATGCTATACGAAAGAAACCTTGACGTGTATGGAAAAATAAATTTCCGCCAGTACTACTCATCTAATAATTTTCTTGGATCTGTTATAAACAATGAATTTGTTCAAATTATTCACCTCAAAGGCAAATCTAAATATCTGTGTTGACGAAAATCATGCAATCATTCTACTCAAGAAATTCTTCCAGGACGCCCGCCCTTGTTATCGTACTTACTGAGAAGACTTTGCAACTTATTTTCATTAATTTCAGTAGGGTGATGCAGACAGAACGCAGTGAAACAAAATAAAAACTTGTTCAGTAATATTTTGGTCATTGCATGTTAATAAAAGCGTGTTTTAATTGGTCGTTAGACTGTAACAGTGCGAAAGACCGCCATTCTAGTCATCATCTCTAAAATTGGGGAGGGATACTCAAATTTCTGTATTTGAATTAAGCCTGAACGTAATTGGCCATATCAAATCAGTGCTACATCTGTCTCGAGTGATACATTGTTCCCAGTTCTTTTGATGGTGCTCCGTGTAATTAGGAGTTTTATCTATCATGTAATGCAGTATCCTGTGTACATTTCTGAAAATTAGGGAATTTGTTCTGATAACTGTTTTGCAGCAGGGAGATGGCTGGAGAATACCATTGGGAAGTGATGTTAATTATACTCCTGCAAATTGTCTCTGACTACTATGAAGTTCCACCTGTTATAGTGCTCTCGTATTTTATTAACCGGCGAACATGGTTGTATTAAGGAAAGATAACGTATTTTTTTATCTCCTTTTTGAATGGTCAGGTATGTATTGCTGGTGTTTTACCGGAAATAAGTTGGATATATTGAAAATTCCCGTTGATGATGTATGTGGTATATGCTCAATTAACAACGCCAAATGTTTATTCAGAGTGAAATCACAAGATGTTTCATGATTCAATGATGGTCAGTTACGGCAAGAAGTGAGTCAAATGTATTGGTGGAAAAGTACGGATTCGTAATGTGTCAAAAGTGATTAAATATGTGAAGATTCGTAATGGTCCTTTGGAAATACAGTCCTTGGTTTTCGATATTTTTAAAAGTTAAGGTACAAACGATATGAGGGAGACTACAATCGGATTTAATTACTACGACTGGTAATAAAGCACTCTCAGTGATACTGGAATAACATATGCTCTCGGACGTATCATTAGGAGGTCGAATATCAAGGTCAACCGCGAACGTGTAATTGGGAATGCACGGTACATCATATAAACACGGGATTATTGATGGTGAAACAAACAGCTGGTCCAGCCTAACGCTCCAAAGACGCGATAGTGACGATTAACTAGAAACCACGAAGATCAGGTGGCGTGAGAATCACTTGGTATTCAGAAGGTAGACGGAAACAGAGACAGCTGGGAATTAGTGAGCTCGACTAGGGAAAATAATTCCAATTAGGCCTAACAATAGTTATTTACCCAAAGTGAGGTAAACTTTATTGATTTGAATAGTGAAGCAGGAAACTCAAATGAGATTAACAACCAGTGTAAACAAAAGGAAATAAAATAAATTATGGAATTGAAAATAAAAAGTGTAAGACGTAATAATTAAATTAATAACATCTCAGGGAAAAGTATTGGTCCGTACAGGACACATCATTGTGATGAACACCATGATGCTCATGAAATAACGAACCTCTGTAAGCACTGTAAACGTTAGTAACAGGGATTTATATATTCCACGAAGTCGTTGAGAAAAGAAAGGTTGTTTCTTTGAAAACCGAAAAAGGGCAAAAGCCATTATGGAAAGTGAAAATTATATATTAATAACTAAAATACAGGTAAAGATGCTCCTAGTGAAAGTTCTGGTCAACAATAACCGTTTTGGCGAAGG
Organism: Macrobrachium rosenbergii; assembly: GCF_040412425.1. Classification (NCBI taxonomy): domain Eukaryota; kingdom Metazoa; phylum Arthropoda; class Malacostraca; order Decapoda; family Palaemonidae; genus Macrobrachium; species Macrobrachium rosenbergii. The sequence goes on from NC_089792.1 coordinate 19,778,394, forward strand.
CCTTGTGATCTCACACTTAGTGCAAAAACAGGAAAATGTGACTGATAACAATGATGGTCACATGACAGGAGAAAGTAACAGTCAATGTCAAATGGTCAAAAATGTCGGTAAACAGGAACCTAAGTCTTTCTAAAAGAGGAATTAAGAAAACAGTCAGTACAGCTAAGGAAATTAAGGCTACCTACTGTGTGTTAAAGGTTTAAATTGCCCGAAAGATTGCAAAGAATTCATAATCAAATAAAACTGGTATTTTCCTTTTTTCCGAAATACAGAGGTATTAATTGCCTAGATTAACCACCAACTATATTTTTATGAAGTTACTGGTATGCCAATTACATTTGGAGAGGGGAATGATTTAAATATTCACAAAACTTTAAATTGCATAGTTGTATGGAAAAAGAGACGTCGAAAGTAAGACACTGTAATAAAAATTGTAAATGTATAATTATCCACTGCGTTTTGTAAGTTTATATATATTTTTAGGTTTCACTAAGGAATTTAAGAGACCTTTTTTAGAAATAAAATTTATATTACCTAAAAGGTTAAGAGTGCTTAAAGATGTTTATTGTCGTAGAAATGCTGTAACGCCTTATGAAAACCTGTAAAATATGTGGTGCAGAAAAAAAAAGAATATATGTTTGCTCAGGTTTGTCACCAAATACTGATGTGATGGTGCAGTAAAGGATGGAATATACGTTGATAATATTTTTTACCAAATGACTGATGTAACTACTATTCTTGTAATATTTAGTGATGTTTGATGTGCAGCTTGTGGGTGTAATATAATAAGATTTGTGGAAAATGAACGTTTCACGTTTAGACGACATTAAAACATGACAAAATTTTAGAAAGTTTTGGTTTGGTATCCAGAGAATTAAATACAAGAAGATTGGTGAGTAGTGGGACGGTTATGAACGAAAGATGAAAATATTCTTTTTAAAATTCGGGAAAATTGCAAGTCTGGGATTGGTTTGTTGAATTATTTGGTGGCATGTTTGAGAACAACACTGGGAAAATCTAGCAAAAAACTTGTAATAAACCACGGAGACATTGCCAGGCTAAGAAATGTCATCAGCAAGGTGAAAAAGAACGTTGCTGAAGGAGACAGTAAGCAGAGTGAAAGAGTAGATCGATGCGAAAAGAGCCCTCAGCACCTTTTGAATAAACAAAAGGTAAATTAAACTTATAAGAGAAAAACTTTGGTAAGAAAAAGGAAGGTATGGTTTTGATGTTTTTTTACTATACAACACTGTATGCGAAAAGTTACGAAGAAAACTTTCGTCATCAGAATTAGTTGCAGATTTTGTATGAATGAAAATTCCTTGACTCTCTACCCAAGTGTATTACGGAAGAACAAAATAAAAAATTTTTTTAAGAATCCACGCTTAAAAATATTGAAAGTGTCATAAAGGCATGCGTAACAATAAAACCCCTGGTAATGTTGGTACTGCTGCAAAATTCTATGAAAAGTTTTGGCATTTAACTGAGAAATATATTTCAGAAATGGTTGTTTTTACCTTCAGAATTCCATGTTAACAAATACTCAAAGAGCCCATATTATTAAACTGATACCAAAAGGGGGTTTGTAATTTCTTAAGACCTTGGATCCAGTTGTTATGCTTAATTGATGGTGATTATAAAATTTAAAGAAAATTTAGTGTGTGTACGCTTAAAGGTAGTATTAGATGTTGAAATATCCTAATTTTTATGCATTAGTAATATCACTACATGTACATGTGTATAAATGAAATCATTTGTAAAACTAGTTTAAATGTATTTTTAAGGAAAAAATGCAGTGTCAGAGACTACGTCATTAAAAGAACCTTAACATTTACTACCAACTGGTGGTTTTATTTTTTGCTAAATTAGATAGGAAAAAAAAAAAGTGCAGGATTTGGAATTACTGTAAATTGCCTTTTAGTTAGCTGTGCGAACACATGTCCATGATCCAGGGTAAAATATATGAGACAAAAATGTATTTAAAATGGACTTAATTTTTCAAAGCTGTTTTTTATACAATTTTAACAAGGTCATACTGCAATAGAAAATGTTTAATAAATGCTTTGTTGTAATTTTTATGTTTAGTAATATCAAACTAAAATGAAATCATTTCAAAACTAGTAATTCTTACAATAAACTACCAACTATATCAAATAGGTCAAAATAATAATTTAAAATGGACATGTGACGATTGTTTAATGTAGACGCTACAGTTATGCATACATTGTAATTGTTTTTTAAATATTAAAACAATTGTAATATGGGTAACTCCAAAACAGTACTTCAAAACATGTGTTTATTAAAATCCAGAATGACGAAAATTTTATATTTTGTTTTGCAACGTAAATACATACATACAAGTTGAAATGTAGATAGTAAGAGATGTTAGTGAACAATGAAAGATTTAAAGAACAAAGATATATAAATTTCAGAATGTTCTAGAATGAGTCACTAATTTATTTTGACAAAAAACGATGGAACTAAATGTGCCTAATCTACATTACGACGTTTTGTAGCTGTAAATTTACATTTTACCCCATGTACAGGGCAGGTAGCTTAATCTAGTAAATTTTAAACCTCAGCTATCGTAGGAAACGTTTTTCCACCCTCTGTCGTACACATACGCACATAAATATATATGTGTGTGTATTCGGTGTAGATGATCATTTTATTAGTTTTTTCTTGTATACTACACCGTAATTCTCTTAGTTATGAATTTGTCAGGTGGCAGTTTGATGAGTAATGAATATCCTTTTGTTTTTCATCTTTGTCCAAATGAAACTGCGTACATGCTCAATAATAACACTCGTCAGAATACGTCACATGTTAACAAGTAATTTTGTTGACATTGATGGACGCTTAATGAAAAATAACCGTAGCGTGCTAAAGGTTTGCTCAAGTACGCAGATCTAATAAAGACTTCATAATTGTGTCCCAGTTGGGTGCGTACGGCTTAATGAATCAGATGTTCGCTATATGGATGGAGATTTGTTGGAAGGGGTAAGAGATAGCAAAAACTGGTCAAAAATGAAAATAGAGATGGCGCAGTGAATTTGCTATTGTGCTATTCAGTGGTCGTGTTATCATACAATTTTGTCTGGTTGTATTAATGCCAAAATGCCAGTGTAATTTGCTCATTGAACTGAAGAAAGATTTAACGTGTTTAAAATGAACTAGTGGGGCAAATTTACCCATAGGTTCACTGCCTCACAGAAGTGGCAGCAACGCATGCCCTAGACATTTTATTTAAAAATATTTACCGTATGAGGTTTGGAAAAGTCAGTCGTGAAGGAAATCCATGGGATGAAAAAGTTATTGCTTTAAGCAAGAATCTGGTAACAAATAAAATACAAATCTTTTAAGCACCAACCAATTCGTGAAAAAAAAGATATGAAAAGACCCATCGTATTCACTGAGAAATGCATCTTGAAAATTCACAAGAAGCATTAAAAATGACCAAGACAGAAGAGAAATGACTCAACTCTTTTCATAATAGTGTTTGTGAAAATAATTGCACGCTGTACATCGAACGCCTTGAGCAACGTAGGTTGCTTCCACAGTCCACTACAGTAAAACGCGTCATAAACGCACGCGGGGAACGTATCGCATACTTATCACAGACAGGTTGAAAACAAGTTAACGAGCGTAAGTGGAGAATGAATATTTACAATTGCTCGATAATCGTTTGAAGCAGTGGTCTTTATCTTGGTTAGGACTATTTGTAAGCCGTTGATTTGCATTCAGCTTATTTGTAATGTGTGTACGATATGTTGCCGATGTGTATTTATGGCACGTTTACTTGCACTGTGGACGCACCCTAAGTAGATCTGTTTAAGAAACAACTGAGGATGTGAAACACCTAAGAAAATATCCGATGCATCTAAATTACACCCCTAGCTTACTATCATAAGAGGCTACATTAACCAAATAAACATTGCCTTATGATCTAAACCGGTAAGAAAATGGATGAGCCTTCCTTGCAAACGGCGCCACAAAGTTTTCGCCAGAGAAATGAGGCCTCGTAACGACGATCTTACTCCTTAATTAGCAGAGGTGCAGAGAACGTAACTAAGCTCTCTGCAGAGTATCTCATCCTTCTCAACTGCAGAAACTTATGAGAATATCTAGGGCAACTAATCAGGCCTTTGAATTTCTTCGCGGGACAAAGAAATTGCTGTAGGTAATAACCAACTCAAATGCAAAGAACCTCATACATAAAAGCTAATATGATATTGATGTTGAAATCTAGCAAGATTCCTAGCCTCTAACTAACATGAACTAATAAGAAAATAATTAGCATTGTGAGTATCCAAACAACACCCATTGCCTCTTAATGCCATAGGCTGTTTCTTAAATATATGGAATACGTAGGCATGACCAATGGCGTATTTGCGTCAGATGCGTTTAGCATTAGAGAAGACTTGAGAAAATGCGAACAGTAAAACTGTAAATTAGAAGTTTCATTAGTCCAAACGTCAACGTAAACTTTCAACAGTGTGCTGTTTGTCACAAAAAAAAAAAAAAAAAAAAATTCGCAGTTATTCAAAGATGGTCAGGTTAGAGATTTTGTTGACGACAACACTGGTGGGCGACTACTAATAAAAGAACTTTATCTCGGAATTAAGAAACAGTTGCGTGTAAGAGAATGGTTATTTCAATTTTTAGGTTATTTGACGGTAGACGCATATAGGATGATTCCCTAGTGTCCTCATTCCCACAATCCCTTTTTCTTATGCACAAGTCAATCCTTTCTACTGTTTTTTTGGCATTGCCCTTTTCTCTCGTCCTTCATTTTTTACCAGCGAAAGTGCGGGTAAAATGAGAGTAGAATTGCCCACTCCACCGGTCAGTGCATGGAAATTATGGGAAAATAAACATTTTCACTTATTAAATCAGTATGTACTGTTCAAGACAACGCCTCTGGTTTAATATATTTCTGAATATTCAAAGGAAAATAAATCATTCAAAGGCCTTTGTGACCTCCATGAGAAAGGCTCTTAGGGGCATCATGAGATTTTAAGCATAAATCGATAGAATGACGCTTGGATGTAATCTATAGGAAGACCTTTCGTGATCAGCAGAAAACATTTAATAGCCTTCGAGAAAAGACTTAGTGGCCACCAAAGGAAGTTGTTCCACATTCCCACCGGCGAAACGAATTTTGATGGTCGTGCAGAGAATAAGTGTTAGGGTCCATCGAAAAGAGAACTTGAGAAGTCTAGCGACCATAAAATGTAACAACCTTAAATGAAAACCAAGCAAAGATCACTTTAATAGTCATCAGTAGTACTGGGTAATGGTCATCAAAGGAAGACCTTTCGAACCCATTAGAAAAAGTCTTTAGTGGACACCGAAAACAAAGAATTTCGATGGTCATCAAAAAAAGAAAAGAAATGAAGGCTAATGACTTCCACCAGAAGCATGACTAAATGGACGTAAAAAAATATCATATAAATGACCACCAAAGGAAAGACGTTTAGTGAACGTCAAAGAAAAAAATGTTGACCACCAAAATTAAAAAAAAAAAATTAGTAGTTTATCAAAAGAAACGTCTTCAGTAACCCGCAAGAAACTTTACTTTTACTGGACGTCAAGAGAAAGACTTACGTATTGCCCATCAAGGAAAATCTTTTATCGACTCCAGGCCCAAAAATGATTACCTTTAGTTTCAGTCGAAAGATTGAATCTGTCCAATATCTTTTCTGACTAGTGCAATTATTTGACAATATTATCTTTTCTTTCTTTCATAATTAACCCTCAGTTGGGCAACTAGCACTGTTCTCTCTCGTCTTTAAAAATGCTTATCTAAGGATTTGAGTAAGCTGTGGTTATTTTTATTTGCAAAATGCTTGGGTTCTGAGATTGTTTCACAAAAAAAAAAAAAAAAAAAATGTGTCACATTGGCTTACAACATATCTGGATATTCTGTTGAGTATCACTTTTTCATCAGTGTTTCTGTTATACCATCCTATGTTTTTACTTATAACTGCTTTATTTTCTACATATTGTGGACTATGGTTCACGTTCTTTAAGTATTCCAACAACGTCATTTTCGTTTAGTAATGTATTCATTACATTTTAGGTGCATAATTGCATGACGAAACACCAAATTTCGAAAATTTTTTCATGTAATTAATCTCCCAAATGGGTTTTAAAATCGACCACGTTGAACGCTATTAGGTTACATACGCACATACATTATTTACACACACACACACGTACACGTAATATATAATATATGTATGTGTGTGTTTATATTATATATTTATATATATATATATATATATATATATATATATATATATATATATATATATATATATATATATATATATATATATACAGAGATAGAGAGAGAGAGAGAGAGAGAGAGAGAGAGAGAGAGAGAGAGAGATGGTAATCGAAGAACCCGTTATATTATTTACGTACCTATAATGATCGAAGCAAAATTAAGTCTGATGAATTAGAGAGTGAAAGTGCTGATCAAAAGATATTAGATGAAATGTGTGATAAACTCATGTTACCGAAAGCAAGTGATGATATTGCTTCTGGTAATCTTTGAACCTTTTAAACAAAGATTGCACATTGTCAGAACTAACTTTCGTGTCGTGTCTCGTTGTGAGGTGTTACACAACAGAAATAAAAGCAACAGGAAGATGCTATAGTTGAAAGATACTGGGGAATTAGATGGACGTCTAGCAAAAGATAATACCGTAAATAGTCTGGAGGAAATGAGAAGCAAGGTGAGAGTTTACAGGATGTCAGGCAGGATTGCAGCCGATCGAGACTACGGTCTACCCCAAAGCCAAATCAAAAATTCCTTCAAAGAAGACATCGTTGAAAGATGCTGGGGCCCCATAAAAAAATGGGAAGAAATACGTTAAAAGAAAGAAGAAGAAGAATATATGTGTTGCTGAGAGTCAAGTAATATGCCATCATTCAAATAAACAGAGACGAATGGTAGAGAAAGTAGAAGGCGGTGTAATAAAACGGTGTCTTCTTTTATACTGTTATTATTATTATTTTTTTTTGTTCGTGCTTCAAAGGTTTGCATCACAACGCATTTAAGTGTCAGCTTTTAATTCATAGATATGATTATACTTAAAACATAAAATGATGCTGCTTTAAAACATTTGCATTACTGTCGGCATTTTTCCCCAGGCAGACACTTCAGGAGCGAACCATGTTGGCTCACCTATGAGGGCATGAATGCTTATGTACTTAACTTTATATATATATGTATATATATATGTATATGTGTCTGTGTGTGTATATATATACACAGTATATATATATATATATATATATATATATATATATATATATATATATATATATATATATATATATATATATATATATATATATATATATATGACCTATGACCTTCATAGCGGGAGAGCTTTTCGTCTATATTTACACATTAACGTGCAGTACATATTCACTTTGGTTCTTCAGTTTAACGTGTTTAAACGAGAACATATGTAACTAGGATATTCTTAATACTTTTTAATTTCAAATATCTTTGTGAGTGTTTACTGTGAATTCTAAATATGCTATGCCATTATACCTCTTTTGGCACATAACTCTGTGACGCACTTTTCCATCCATCATCCTGCGTTGGTGGGCTCTCTCTCTCTCTCTCTCTCTCTCTCTCTCTCTCTCTCTCTCTCCTCCCCTTAGGGCGCTTTGTAGCCGGTCTTTCCCACTCTGTCAGTCTCTAACCTTTATTTCTATGTACTGAAATTCTAAGCTCTGGCTGTAATACGAAGAGGCCAGCAGGAAAACTGCATGTGGAAGAGAGAGATTAAACAAACGTGTCTGTGATAGGAAAAAGTACCCTCGAGAATACGTCAGTCTGCTAACCTTTATTTCTATTTATGTGGAAAATGGCACTTGATTCTTGTCTGCTCCTGATATCTAACTCTCTCTCACAAAAGAGAGAGAGACCCCCTTAGGGCGAGAGAGAGAGACACTGAGATATAAAATATATATATATATATAAGATATAGGAAATATATATATATATATAAATATATATGAGAAAGTACCCTCGAGAATACGAGAGCCCAGAGAGATTTTGATGTGGGAAAAATGGCAATTTAATTCTTGTCTGCCCCTGATATCTAACGCCAGATACAAAAGTTGGCGGAAAATATTATGTGTGTGTGTGTGTGTGTGTGTGTGTGTGTGTGTATGTAGTATTTGTATGATATGTGTGTGTGTGTGTGTGTGTTCTGCGCGTTTGCGTGTATATACAATCATTAATTTTTATATGAATATCTAAAAATTTTTCGTTTTCAAGAATGAGAAACTGTAATTCAGGGGAGTGAAATTAACCTTTGGGATCCACGAGGCTTTCGTCAGCTTCGCACGTTTATTTACGAACGCTCCAGTTGCTCTGCGCTTTTCCGTAAGGTCATTAGTTCTTTAAAAGGGAACCATGCGAGAGGTCTTGCTGAAGGGCCGAGAAGAATAATATTAGTCTTGTAGATGTGTTTACGAAAGAATAAGATCGGCGGCGAGAGAGACAAACAGATAGTGAAGAGAGAGAGAGAGAGAGAGAGAGATATGTCTAGTGTACGTATTAGATGTGTATTGTTTTTTTTATAATTTAACAGACAGAAGCAGGCGAAGGAAGGTTAATGAATTTATTTTCATTTCGGAAATTGAAATACTGGCTTTCAGTGTACCACTTTTGCAGTTATTGGATCTGATTAGTTAAGCGTGTTATGCATATTTTAACGAAGATGGTGTATGCGCGTGGGCAATTATGACGTGAATTTTTTTATACGTAGTTTTTCTTCATGTCATTGTAATTTATTTTCTTTGTTTATTTTTGTGAGTATAATTTTGCTCTTAATTTTATACTTAGTTATGCATTAAAATTGCCATGATATATATTATACTTCTTATGCCATACGCTTTTGGTGTCAACAAAATTAGCACAAGTTAAAGATTATGCAGTAACCTTAGCATAATTTTTGCAGTTCGTTTTGTTGTAAATGTTGTAAATCCACATTTTGTATGATATTTTTTACGATTTCTTGCAGTTTTTACATTTAGATTTTTCTTTACTTTATGCATCAGTTCTTGCTGCTTTGAACAAAGTACCAAACATAATTCATTACTATCTGTGTAAGTATTTGTTTCTTTTTGGAAGTATCGACTAACAACATTTATTCGATATTAGTGTCTTTGTGAAGAATTCCTTTGTTTGTTTGTTCCTTTCTTTTTGCAGTGTATCCTTCCTCTTCTTCTTCTTCTTCTTCTTCTTCTTCTTCTTCTTCTTCTTATTATTATTATTATTATTATTATTATTATTATTATTATTATTATTATTATTATTATTATTATTATACAGCAAACTAATAAAATTTTTTTTAAAAAATCATTCCTTTACACGAGCAACAATCTGAGAGGGAATTATCAGTGTTGTTTTGGTTGTTCTAAAATGTTTAAATTTTATTATCGCATTTTCATTTTTATACTAGTGCAGAAACGAGTCAATTTTTAACTATTCCAAGGTTATGCTCAACATGATTCCTAAAGTTGCAAAGTCAATACCGTAAAGTTACAAAGCAAAATCAAGGTTATAAAGAGATAATCTCTTGTAATCGACTTCAATGCTATGTTTTCAACTACCGAAAAGCGTTTGTTATATGGTTGCGTATGTTTTCATGTTACTTACGTAAATTTTAACGTATATATGTAAAATTTAAGCTGCGCATGCATATACAGTACTCAGAGAGCCGTTATACATTATATATATATATATACCATATATATATATATATATATATATATGTAACAACCAACATATATATATATATATATATATATATATATTCAGGTATATATACATATACATATATACATGTATATATGTAATAAATATATTTATTATTGTATTACAGGGTATGTGAAATACAGGGATTTCACGAAATCCTAAGTGCATTTGATCCCCCGAGGGCTAGTACTAAACACGGCGAAACAGTGTAGATGAATCACTGTTTCGCCGCGTTTAGTGCTAGCCCTCAGGGATCAAATGTTCCTAAGCGAATTGGTCATTTCACAAATTTCCTAGAGATTTCGTGAAATCTCTGATTTCACATATTCCCTGTAACACACACATACATGCAATCGCTCTATTTCCGAGGTAGAGCGAATTGGATATTAAAGGACGTTTGTAGCTTTCTGATTATATATATACTGTATATCATTAAGTTTTAGTTCCCGCAGAGGAGATGCCTTCGAATGGAGTGTGTTTACCAGTTCGTCAAGTCGTGGGATGAGGATGATATTCTTATGACCCTCTCGACCCTGATTGCAACCACGCACAGTCTACTAGATACTAGGCTGTGGTCTAGAAGGATGTATCCATTCCCATGGAACTCGAAGTGTCTTCTAAGCGAATAAAATACATTATAGAGGCCACACAAACAGCACACAAAAAGACTTTGACAATAAAATTGAACTTCATATAATGAAAACATAAAATCTGACAATCCTCCTGTGTTACCTTGTATATCAGTACCTTGCTTATTGATGTATATTTACACAGAAAACAAACTAATGCGGATGTTTATAAATTTCAATGGAATGATTATAATGTTTATGTCGGGGAGGTTGGTAGAACCATCTCACAAAGATTAATACATCAAAAGCTAGCATGCCGTTCGGAGAGCTCTGGAAAATTTGTACATTTAAAGGATACTGGTCCTACCGTATTTGGAATGAGGCCAGGCTCTTCTTCAAAAGTAACTGTCCGTACAAAAATATGATTCTGGAATGCACCGTCATCAGTGAAATTGAGAAAATGAACCAATCGGAAGGGTCTGGAAATCGGATTTCTTGGAAATCCAGGACTCACCTCAAGCAAGTGTTCCAGCGGACACGTGCACCAGACGCTACGTAGATGGGAGCTAACGAGGAATAAATGTCCGACATATTGACCCCTGTTGGCATAACACCACCGCCATTTCCATCCTCACTAACGCTGTCATTTCACAGCTGCATATTTCTTATTAATACTCTTCTCACCAACCAGTTACCACATTCTCCGGTGACCAGGGCTGAAGTGCTAGCAAAAGAAGTAATGGTTTTTCTGTTAACTGTATTTTATTGGCCTTTTGAATTTTATGGAAAGCTGTTAAATTACAGTAAAAAGACATTCACACAGATATACAAACATGCATACATACATACATATACAGTACATGCATGCATGCATACATACATATATATATAATTATATATATACAGTACATATACATATAAATTTCCTAATTATGTGTTGGTACTAAGATTTTTTCTGCAGGTGTGTAAACAAACTGCCTTTGAATCCATTTATTCTGACAATAAAAACAAGTAAATTAGCATAAATTCAGCAGATCTCCAATAAAGATTGGCGTCATTTTTGGAATGTAGATCACATCTGCTATTGGAACATCGCATGAAAAATACCATGAGATATGGGATGAAGAAAAGGGGGAAATGAACAGTCTAATAAAAACTCCATTTAAAGATAAGTGAAAGATACAATCATTTTGAAAAACGAGTAATACACAAGACATGATATGAGGGGAGAAATGAGATACGAGATAACGTGGAAAATAAAATGAGAAACTCATGACGAAATACGAATAAAAAATTGGAGAGCCAATTCAGAATTCCAATTCAACTTTACAAACATCGCCACGGTTAAGCAAATATAAAATAAGAAAATAAAAGACTCAAAACTAAAAGAGAATAGCAAACTCAAAGAATGTGATAATTTCCATGCGTTTGCACAGAATATATTTTCCTCTTTCAAGTGCCAGAGGAGAGAGTGAGAACACTTTCAGGCGACAGCAGTAATTAGCTTTCGAGTGAATTCCCTGAAATTGCTTGATAATCCATTGTCTCTTACATTTAATTCACAGAATGCGAAAGGCAAAGAGTCAAGAACAGTAAACGGCATCATTCTAATTAGAAGTAAATTAAGAAAGCATTCTTTTAAAGAAATTATGAATGAATGCCAAGGCATATTCATTTCATAATTTCTTTCAGCTATGGATATTCAAATTATATAAAACCAGAATCCTAAAACATCCCATCTAATCCATAGATTTTTTTATAGAGAGTGACTGGAATGAAATATTGACTTACCATTGAGCTGATAAAACAGATATTTGGTCGAGCTGACCCAATTTCTCAGTCGGCATCCTTTTCATCCTCTGTAACAGAATTTAATAGGTTTCAAGACGTATGCCTAATAACTGGTAGTCGTGAACGCGTAAAAAGATCGTTTGATTGCATCCTCAGGGCCATTTACTTTCTGAACTCTCTCTCTCTCTCTCTCTCTCTCTCTCTCTCTCTCTCTCTCTCTCTCTCTCTCTCTCTCTCTCTCTCTCTCTCTTTTCTGAAAGTGGGATTCGCTGTTTTTCTGTGTATTTCTTGAACATTTTAACCTGCGTCTATTTAAATGGCTACTCTGTCCCATACAGACGTGTAGTCATGCCCTCCCAGGTCCCTTTAATATTGCAAATAAATTCAGGCAGACTCTTTTGATGTGACACTGTCGCAGCGATGACTAGTATTATGAGCACAGTAAAGTGGACTCCGTGTTAAAAACATTTTCCTAGCCATACTTAGTAGCAAAGAGTTTTTGCTTCGCTCTTCTTGCCTCTGTAGCACACTAATCAATGTAATTGTTTAATTTTTCGTGGCATTGCATACATTTTTTTTCAGGAGATGTCGTAGCATATTTTTAACATTTCAGTATCACTTTCTGCAGTTCTCTTTATAGGGGATTGGTCCAGATGGGGATTTTCAGGATATAGCATTTTTATTCCTTTTCCCAACAGCACAATTTTTCAATAGGATTAGACTGCATTGCTGATTAATTTTTTCACTATCATGAAACTGTGTGCCACCTACGTTTAGTAAAGGAATGCGGTGGCATGGTCATTCATGCCGTTCACAACAGATTTTATTATTTAGTCTTCCTTAAAACCCCTTTTACTCTTTTATTTTTATTGCTAGTTTTAGCTGTATTATTACAGAACACATTCATTGGCACACGCGGAAAACCATCCTTGCGCCGCATGGCATTAAGTGTTTTATTATGAAGTCCGGTGCCAAATATATGTAGCCTTTAATGAACCTTGGCATCAGTTTCATATATTTTGCGTTGTATTGAACTTTGGTGCCAAATCTTCTTACTTGTATTGAAATAAGGTGTCAAATTCATTTACTTTCCATCGAAATTTATTAAAGATTTCACCCGCCTTGTATTAAGGTAAGATGCTAAATCCTCTTACCGTGTATTGAGGCTTAACGTCAAATCCACTTACCTTGTCGTGAGTTAGTGTGAATTTTGAAAGCCAACCCTGAAGGGTCATAGACTTACCTTTATCATATACAACCCGTTTTGCATACTTTCAAAGCCTGAAGCAAACGCAGACTTTTAAAGCTTCAGATAATTGCATAGTTGCATTTAAAAAAATATTGATGTGAGAAGTTCTTTCTGTCTTCGCTTACCATATTTTACGTTACAGACTAGATAAAGATTGCATTCAGTTGGTATGTATCGGGTAATTAGACATCTCAAGCCATACCTTAGCACTCTTGCTGATAATTTCCCTACCCTTTGGTCCAATTTGAATGCTTTCTGGCTGGATTATGATTAATATTTCTAATTATTTAGGAAATATTTCTCCAGGGGATGCTCTGATTACTACGGACTGTAACAGTTGCAATAATGGTTTGATGGGCAATGACGACAAGAATAGGACATTCAGTTCGAAAAGTATTGTGTGATTATTAATCCCATAATGATAAGTCATACATTAGCAGCAAAATATTGCAGTTTTCTTCTTTTCATATTGCTCCTAATTGTCAGTCTCTCCAGTAACGATTTCATACGTTGCAAAACTTTCTTTATTATTCAGTATGGTTCAACTTGAAGTTTCTCACATAAATGTTTCCCCACAGCTACATTGCAAGAAGTATTGATTTTTTATATGCATAATATTGCATGTTTATAACTTTGTTAACTTCATTCCTTTATTCATTCTTGGGAAATGTTCCCTTGTTGCATTTTCTTACTTGGTTTCTTAAATAGGAAAGTTGACTTTGGATTTGAATGGTTTGTAAATTCAATCTTGCACCTAGACTTGTGCTTCTGTAGAAACCGTTAGTGTCGTAAATGAGAGGTAAAATGTCTTTTGTATCACTGTACTAGGCAGATAACCTTTCCGCCTAGAGCAGTTGTGGAAAATTGAACACAGATATTGTCTAACTCTTGTTCTGTCAAGAGTCAGGCTATGAATAAGCTCCGATAAGCAGTTTTCTCGTGGTATTCAATTATTACCATCATATGTTGCTAGGCCCTTGAAATTTTATCCTAAGGTAAATGTAATCCTTTGCCATTAAGGTAGAATAAAGCAATTACAAACTTAAAGGAATGAATAAAATCGAACCATTGAGAGAAACAGAGCAAGCCCGCAAAAGTTGAAAGAATAGAATAAGCCCGCAGGAAAACCGTCAGTTGGTGATTAGATCTGTGCTAAGAATCATAATTATTTGGATGACTTTAGGGCCATAGACGACGGCAGAAGTTTATCAACTGATAAAGATAAGAAAGTCTTGAGCATTTTGCAGGACTATCAGCCTTGGCTCCGTGCCAGGAGCTTCCTTAACAGCACTGTGTCTGTAGTGAAGGAATGATCTATTTTTATTTCGTATTTTATTTTGCTTGTCATGTGGCATTGCTACCCTAATTACTCGTTAGGTTGAGGTATTATAATTCTGTATTCTTAGGTATAAACTGTTACTTCACTTCTTCGGTCAAAATTGTTTTTAGTCATGCAGTTCTTTCTATAAGATACTTTATACTAACCACAATAACTCGGTTCCCACCTTGTTGAGAATTCGTATGAATTCTGAACATTTTCTCAAGAAACAAAAGAATTTTGTTTACAACTCTGCAACTATTTACAAAAGTAGCATCACTTTACATATGTAGTGTATGAATTCTCTCTCTCTCTCTCTCTCTCTCTCTCTCTCTCTCTCTCTCTCTCTCTCTCTCTCTCTCGTGTGAAAAGAGTTCTCCAGCTTCTGTTGCATAAACAATAAAACTGCAAGTTATCAGTTAATGTAAGGTAATACTTAAATTGTAATTGATCACTTAAATGTAAGATAAATATATAAATAAGTAAATGAATGAATAATTGAATAAAACAGGAAAAATGAAAATCGCCCAAATCTGCCAGAGCGAGAGGACCAAATACGAGGAGGAATTTTGTTTTGGGAAATTTTTCTTTATTGGCCAATGGTTGGATTGTTGCCATTCCACAGACTTCATGGGGGAAGACTTAATGAAACTGCCTGCTGTTTCAGCATATTAACTGAGAAAAACTCACCTTTTTCTGTACCAGTCTTTTGTGTTTCACTCTCTTTATATATATATATATATATATATATATATATATATATATATATATATATATATATATATATATATATATATATTTGTGTGTGTGTATTCACGTACATTCATACATATATATATATATATATATATATATATATATATATATATATATATATATATATATATATATGTATATATATATATATATATATATATATATATATATATATATATATATGTGTGTGTGTGTGTGTATTAATCCTCACACTTCTTTGCATAAGCTGATCGCCTCATGACTGTATCCGGAAGGGGCAAAATCTGACACTAAAGTATATTGTTGCGTCGTAGCTGGAACCTCTTGTGCGTGGGGTCAAATCCTGTTTTGAAAGGTGAAAGTTTCATAAATTTTATTCCTTGTTCGGATGTTGGGTCGTAATGATGAGCGTATCCAAAAAAGTGAAGGAGCTCAGAAGTTAGAGGTCATTTTGGTTACTAAAATACACAAATGCATGCACTCGTATATGTATGCGCTGTATGTATGAGTGATTATGTTTGTATGCTTTTATCTAGAGTCTTGTTCAGTGAATGTGGTACCACAGGAGAATTTTATGTCACTTATGCTGTTTGATTTTCTTGGGGATTTTTTTATGAAAAAGGTTGCTGACGATCTTGGGAATTATTTTTAAGAAAAAAAAAAGTTGCTGACGATGGAGGAGAAAATTGAAAGTCAGAATAAATACCACATGATTTACAAAACTGTATGTATCATAACATTAGAAAGATGGGAAAACAGAAATAATGCACCAAGCAACTATAAAAGCACTAGAAGATGAAACAGTTATTAAGGCCTTGTCATCTGAATATTTAGAGATATGATATGCCAAAAAGGTTCTCTTGAGATTGAACTTAGTTCAAGACTGAAAAATGCATGTCAAATAATGGGCAAGCTGAATAAGATTTGGAAATCAAATAAATTGAATTTGCATGAGAATGTTTGATTGCACATGAATCAGGGTGTATTAGTGAAACTATATTTCGATTTGAGAGTAAAGGTTCAAGAAGAATAATAAGAATCAGATGGAGGTATTTCGTGAGAAATGATACCCCATGGGTAATTACGGAAGTTCCATATATGTAGATGAGATAATGATGACGCGAGAGGGGGATGGTTTGGGCATGCACTTAGTTCCATCCAGGGTGAAGGGTTGGAATACCAAGACGTACTTAGATAAAATCAGTGAGACGGGAAGCTAGGGATGAGGGGAGATTTGTGGAAGTGAAGATACAGGAAAGCTATGGAGCCCTTTGCATCACGCAGTGATATATATATATATATATATATATATATATATATATATATATATATATATATATATATATATGTATATATATATACATATATATATATATGCATATATATACATATATATATACATATATATATATATACATCTATATATATATATATATATATATATATATATATATATATATATATATATATAAACTCATATTTGTTTTTCATGATTTATTTATACACCTGTCATCGTATAAACTGACTACTATTAATGTCTATTTTAATGTAGATTGTACCAGCAGCAATCCGTGATGCAGATTTTGCTTTTATTGCGGGATCCAATTTTTCAGTGTCCTTGCTATATTGTTTACATTTGAATATAGTCCCAGAAATGAATGGTGTCATTTTCCAGCTTTATCAATCCTGACCCTGAAGAAATTATACAGGAATATTGAAATTCTGTCGAAATATTCCGATACGGAAATTATACACTAATATACAGACAGACATACAGCCTTTCACATACACACATATACAGTATGTGCGTATATATATATATATATATATATATATATATATATATATATATATATATATATATATATATGGTGGATTTATCCCATATACTTTTGGTACGACAGTGTGAAACAGGCAGAAGTGCGAACCACGTCCATTCACATTTTTTCGCCCATCGTCGAGGCACAAATGTGACGCAGTGTATACAAGGCTGGTAAGAAAGTAAGAGTAAACGAAAAAGAATCATAGCACTTAGATGGTTAATTGGCAAAGGGTAGTAACGAAAGAGTAAACCGGGTTATTCCGGACCAAGTGGAAAGGCACTAGCACCACGAATCAACAGCATCAATATTCTGTAAGAACTGGCCAGATGTCCAGTGCATTATTTGCAAGTTGGAGAGACTCTGGTTACCCTTTCAAATGGAGTGAAGCAAGGTCCGTAGTTACATGCAACGCACAAAAGGAATGTCACTTAAATCTGCCTTTATCTTGTCAAATATTGGTAATGTTTTAACCTAAAACATTGGACTGTTCAAGCTCGACGCTTTTATAATTAAAACAAAAAAGATGGTGATAGATGAAAAACAAAGAAATCAGCATCTAGTTTATGTGTGTTTTGCATGTTTAAATGGTTACCTCTTCCATAACTCTGAATGTTGTTTCAGTAAGTGACCAAATTAAATTAATTGTAAGGTGGTTTTTCCTCCTCCCCCCTAGTGTTTTACAGTGTTCTAAACTGTCTCAATACTCTTCGATGCTTGAATAAACCTGAAAGTGCTTGGCACTGAACTTCTGCCTGTTTTTTTTTCCTATGGTATTTGTACAGCTTGTGATTTTTGTTATATATATATATATATTTATATATATATATATATATATATATATATATATATATATATATATATATACACACCTATGAGCCTACAGAGGGCCCAGGAGGACTTTAACTTTAACTAATATATATATATATATATATATATATATATATATATATATATATATATATATATATATATATATATATATATATATATATATATATATATATATATATATATACATACACATATATATATATATATATATTATATATATATATATATATATATATATATATATATATACATACATATATATATATATATATATATATATATATATATACATATATACATATATATATATATATATATAAAATGCATCCTGACATGTGCCTCGCTGTCGAGCTTCTCAGTTGCAGAGGTCCTTTACTCCTCACACCGTTGGACTGTATAACAGTCTCCCTGAGGACGTCGTGCAATTGGAACTTCAAAAGTTCAAGCGAAGATGCAGTGCACTACTACCCTAAAGCTATTCTCCTTGCATTTTATTTATTTTATCTATTTATTAATTTATTCTTTTATTTTTTCTTTTTAATAAGTGAGATATCTTCTTTCTGCATTTCCCCTTACCTTCTCTTACTTCCTAATGAGTTTCATATTCTTTGGAAGCTTGAATTTCAAGTCAGTGGCCTCTGTGGGGTTATTCCATATGAATGGGGTTCATCTTCCGAATAATAATAATAATGATAATACATACATACTTGTGTAAATTAATACATCATATATATATATATATATATATATATATATATATATATATATATATATATACACATATATATATATACATATATATATATATATATATATATATATATATATATATATATATATATATACATATATATATATATTATACCATTAATACTTTCCATTAGAAATTTGGGCTTTAGCTGTCATCATTCCGTTTCTTAACTGAAAGGGTTTGGCTGCTAGCCTTATTCCTCACTCATTTTATAATTCGTCCCTCGAGTCTATTGTGATTGTTTCTCTTGTTGGATGCTTTTGCTTGAAATCGCTGCTGCTCTTGTACAAGATTTTGATTTTTCATTGATTTGGACTGAAAGATATCAGAACATTCCCTCACATCACAATGATACGGGAGAGAAAACGGGATCGACTTCATTGGCTCTTAATATGCAACGAATTTTATTTACGATGAAAGTATCTGGAAGTTCAAAGATTTTGAAGTGACAGTATGTATTGAGCCCTCAGTTTTTTAATTACCAAAAGGTGATTAATCATCTTGCAATGGACAGCTTGACTTAAACTTGTTATCAATATCGATTTTGACTCATTAAAAAGTTCAGGCCATTTTGGCGGAGTTTTTAGTTGATTCATTCTTCCTTCACGTAGATGTTAAGTTTCCCTGTATTGACTTTATGACATTTAGAATGGCAGGCCAAACTCTGGACCAGTTTGGGCCATTCAGCGCCTAAGATTATAAGGACATGAAGTATAAAGATCTAAAGGTAGAACTGGGAGGAAACCCCACTGTTGCACCAGGAAGTAATAGTTATCAAGATGTTGGACCGCAAGATTGAAGAAAGGAGACGGGAATGGAGGTCAAGTAAAGACTAAAAAGTGGTTGCAGCAAGGGGTCGAAGGGTCGCTGCAAAGACCCGGTAGTAGTGCCTACAGTGCACCACGTTAGGTGCACTGACGGCACTTCCCACGTAAATGGGTTCCCCTGTATTGATAAATTAACATTTGGTAAATTTTTTGAAGATTGCAAATTCTGAATAAGAATAATACAATCTTTCGAATGTTGCCATTTGATCATTCACTTGTAGACACTTCGATCAGTTTAGTAATTAACAAGTGTTCAGAGGCCACAAGGTTGAGTAGTTCAACCTTCCCAAAGGGAACCATCTCCCACAGAAGTTGCATTCTTATCTTTCCCAAAATCTAAACACTTGTTGCAAATCATGAGGCCTACATTTTGATGGATATAACGTTGTGAAAACTCACCCATAACTTTTTGCGTAATTTTGCTGACATTCAGTTAAACGTGGACAAACTAACTCAAAAATATAATTTCCGTTGCAGTGTTAATTTGTAAATTTAGTTGCAAATTTCTACGAAGATGATACGAAGAGTTTTAGTTTCTTAAACCTCGACCGGCTGAATAATGCAACGCGGAAAATGTCCCTTTTCCAAAAACTTATTTTTCCTATTTCTCAAAAAACACAATCAATTGTTGACAGTCACAAGACCCATGTTGTCGTTAAATAAAAAAAAAAATCCACTCATATTTTGTGTTATGCATCTAACATTATTGGATATTTTTAATAACTTCATAAAATATAGTGATTGAATATCGCTTCTCATGAAAGGTGGACTTCATGTTTCTGCTTTTACTCATTTTAAAAATAAGTATTCTTTTGCTCAGGTTGAACTGTGAAAGATTTGCATAAAAAGTTCAGAGCTATAGATGAATGAATGTAATTAACAATTGCACAGAAGAAAACTTGACACTCTTGATGGTTATACTTGTAAATAGTTGATTTCTTGAATGAACTTTATATATATATATATATATATATATATATATATATATATATATATATATACATATATATATATATATATATATATACATACACACACACACACATATATATATATATATATATATATATATATATATATATATATATATATTATATAATGCTGCATTATGGGTAGTGTACATTTTAGGATGTCATATCATTATAAAAATGAACAAAGGATTCTTTGGAAATTTATTTGAAAATTATTATTATATCCACATTTTTATCAGTATTCGCCATTCATCTCCTCTCCTCCTCAGTATTTTGGAATATTGAGTCCCTGACATGTGCTGTTCCTTTTAAACACATGGATTTACTTACACAGGTGTTTCATGACTAAACTCGAACAACATATATCTTCACACACACACTCTAGCGTGTATACACTGCCGACACCAGTATTACGGTAGATCAGCGACCTTAGGTAATGTAGGGTGTGGTCAGTACCTGGTTAGGATTCTCAACGGGAATAGAGATGCCGTTAGCGCATAAAGCCCTCTACCATCCGTGGTTCAGGGCTTGGGGTAGCAACTTCACCCCGTAAATGTTTCATGAAAAAAACCTTCCGGCACATCTCCTATAAAACTTGAAAACTTGTGTAGGATATACATACATGTACATTATATAATATATATATATATATATATATATATATATATATATATATATATATATATATATTATATAATGTACATATGTGTGTATGAATGTATGCATGTATGTATATATATCAATGCTTACGCCTTCAGGTTGTGTATGCAGTGAGGCCTCATTCGGCACGGCGATCTCACTGACGTTGTTGTTTTTTTTTCCCTTCTTAAAATACACCAGTGATAGCTGAGAGGCACCAGAATGCTTTTTTATGTTATTGTAAGACAGGTACCTGATGAAAGCGCAGTAAACAGGGAGTCTTAAAATAATTTTTCTTCTGACGGCTGCCCTTCTTGCCTCTAGGGCGCATCAATGTCAGTCTGCGTTATAAAAGACATTACATTAGAAAAGTGAGTTTCTTTATATGCCTGCCATTAGTTTGTATATATATGTGTGTGTGTGTGTTTGTGTGTACGTATATGTGTATATATATATATATATATATATATATATATATATATATATATATATATATATATATATATATATATATATATATATATATATATATATATATAAAACAACTGAAGGATATTGTTTATATTATATTGTTGGTTTTTTTTTTTGGGGGGGTGTTAAGCAGTTTGCTTGGAGACATACTGGGCAAAGGTAAATGGAAACAGTGCCTAGGTATTCAGCGAGTCAGTGCTGACGAAGGCCTAGCGTCAGTATGGCTTCCCACGGAGATAAGGGGGCATCGTACCCTAGGCGATGTACTGGTAATGCCACCAGAAGTCGTCAAGATCCGGCGAGTGCATTCGTTCATGCGCCCTGATGGGCGTGCCATGTGAAGTGTGAAGATTCCATTTTGAAAACAGGCTAAACATTGAGGGCCTAGATGGCTGTGTCAGGATCCGCCTGGTTGGAGGACTTTTGAGTACTGCCTGAGGTGAGCTGGAACTCTATTTCCAGGAAAACCTGAATGGGTTTAATTAACCTGGTTTAACATTACTGATTTATTTTACCGATTTATTTTCATCTGTTATGTCTCTTTGATTTTTATTGATGATTTTACCATGTTTAATTATGTGCATTTCCTTTGGGGTTCGTAACGTGGGAAAACATCCCACATTTATTTTTCTCTGTGCCTATTTTTAAAAGTTGTTTCCCCTTTATTCTTCAGCTATATCGTAAATAGAGGCCAATATAAACGAAGGGGAATGTGACTTATCATGACTTCGGTCATACTGACTTATTTTAACTTATATGTTGAGACTTAGTGGAAGTTATTAGTACCATGATACCTTACTTGGTTATTTTGAGGGTACCAGTTCTGGGACGCTGATATTCCCATTTCATTTTTATTTCATTTCAAACCCCTTGTCATGTTAGGTTACTGAATAAATTATATTGTTTCGTAGTCATGTGTTTGCTGTTCTTCCTTAGTTCAGATTGTGACTGGGATAATATATGTGCTGACCCTGTACTGGCCGTTGCTACCAGGAGAATCTTAGAGAAATAAAATGATATGACATTTGTTCTTAAAACAGATGTAGAAGGAGGTTATGACCCTATCTGACTTTGTTAATAGGGCATTATATATATATATATATATATATATATATATATATATATATATATATATATATATATATATATATATATATATATATATATATATATATATATATATATATATATATCTATGCATAATAATATAATATTATATACTTCTGCATGTTTGTAATCAAAACAAATTATGTATATGCATAATATAATGTTATGTTACTTTCTGCCTGTTTGCAATCAAAACCAAAGTCATATCGCTTGGTGTTCAGGGCTGGAATGGCTGACAGGTGCATGCCAATTAAGAATGCATCGCTTGTTTCTGGGTGACCGATAGGAGAAGTGGGAAAAGCACAAGTGTGTTTTCCTATAAACTGTTTATGATTTTTTTCTTCAGGTGCAGCAGAAATAAACGTCATGTCGGTATGTGTATATGACCCAGCGATGGAAAAGTGGAGAAAAAATCAGTGTTTGGGAAAGTCGGAGAGGTTGTTTGTACTGGATGATTAAGAAACATTGAATAAATAGTAGAGGAAAATTATGTAGAAATGTTTTCTGAAACAGGCGTGATTTAATCAGTATTCATGATATCGAAGGGGAATTTTAATAAGTATTTATCCTAACAAAAAAACAAATAAACGTAACTTTTTCTTTCTTGGATCATATATTAGTAGAGAGCAGATGTAATAATGATTTGATGGATGCATTGACGAGTGGATGGTGATATATCAGATAATATCTGATTAAAGTAAAGTGAACGATAAAATATAAATAGTTGAGACTGAGACCATAAACATAATATATAACACAACATTTTCGTTAGGGAGAATGAAAGGTATATTAGAGGGAAGGTACCTGAAATAGGCGCGGTAGGGGAAGGAGCGGAAGGAGAGAGTATGACGTTTAAGTGCGTTCAAATGCGTGTGTATATATATATATATATATATATATATATATATATATATATATATATATATATATATATATATATATATATATATATATATATATATATATATATATATATATATATATATATATATATATATATATATATATATATATATATATATATATATATATATATATATATATATATATATATGCATTAAAAGGAGGGTTAAATTGATTGTGAAATGAGAGAGGAAAATTGAGTAGCGTATGCGTTACAATTATGGAATCATGAAGAAAATGTGGGCAAACAGAAATAGCCTAGGGAATGAACGGGGTAAATTTGAGCAAGAGCTTTGCCTGGAAGAAGGAGCTGTAATGGCGGTGAGTGAATGCAATGAGGAAAGCTCAATTAAAGAGGCTTAATCACGGGGAGCTGTAGTGGATAGAATGAGTATTTCCAAGAGTTGCGGAAGTAAGAAGACGGACGAGAGGCAGAACTGAATTATGAAGGAATGGAAGGAACTAATGCCTTAATGCAAAATTGTGTGTGCGTGTGTAAATGTGAGCGGGCGAGAAATTCATTAATAAATAATTTATCAATGAAGCCCTACCTGTATTCATATGTATTAGTAAATATGAGAATAGAATTTCATCATTATATGTATGTGTCCGTGCCTTTCTGGCAGGGATTTAATCTATTCAATGATCATTAAATTCCAGTACAAGAGTACATTTATAATATATAAATTGCGGTTAAACATATATACCATTGTGGTTTTTCGACAGATACAGTGTCATTGTTCATGTTTTCACAGAACACATACAACACACACACACATGTATAAATACAGTAACACATATATACATATATAATTTATATATATATATATATATATATATATATATATATATATATATATATATATATATATATATATATATATATATATATATATATATATATATATATATAACATATAAATGGGGGACGAGCAAGACGTGCTAAACTGTAAATGAGGACAACTATAAATTCCTGGGTGCGTATGTGTACTCTTGTGTCCATACTTGTAGGATGAATATCCCTTGTTAGGTGATTGTAAACAAGGCGACCAAATTTTTCCCATTATTGAGACTCTTTCTTTAAAGTTTTCATTCAAGTGGGTTCAAGTGTCGCTAGAGATGGGAAATGTCAACAATTCTCAAGGACGAAAAAGTTTGATTGAAGATTTTTTTTTTATATCTGCGTTCTGTTTATATCAGATTGGATAGGTAGAGAAGTCCACTCGTTCTTGTTTATGAAGAAAATGGTGTCTTACACAACCACACAAGGATTTTACATAGACACTTGCTGACCAACCCGGCACTGCCCGGGAAAACTCTAAATGACAACTGATAATCTCTCTCTCTCTCTCTCTCTCTCTCTCTCTCTCTCTCTCTCTCTCTCTCTCTCTCTCTCTTTCCTTTCCTGTTAAGATAGTTCAGTTACCTTGCCCAGCATTTTTGACATTTTATATATTTCACCCCTTCTCACCCTCGCCTCCTATTGGGGCTGAACTTGGACTTAAAAGGCATCAGGAATGTCTTTATTCATCTCAGCGACCTCGAAAACTATGGATTAGACACAGATATATATCGGTTTCGGTTATTTTTACATGTCACCCCCTTCCCACCCTCACCCCCTTTGGTGCCAGTGACGTCTTACTCCCATAGTATTCTTTTCGAGATAGTAAGTCATATATATACCAAGTTTGGTTGAAATTGCTCAATGCATTTCAGAGTTATGCTGGAACATACACACATACATACATACATACATCCATTTATATATATATACATATATATACATATATAAATATATATATATATATATATATATATATATATATATATATATATATATATATATATATAATATATTATACACATTTTATACATTTTTACAAAGTACAAGGCTTTTGAAGGCATATAAACTTCTTCCTCAGGTAGCGATGCACTGAGGCCTCAGTTGTGTGGCTATTTTGTTATATTATATATATATATATATATATATATATATATATATATATATATATATATATATATATATATATAGATAGATAGATAGATAGATAAATATATAGATAGATAGATATATGTGTATATATATATATCTTCTTATATAGATATAGATAGATAGATAGATAGATAGATAGATAAATAGATAGATAGATAGATATATGTGTATATATAAATTCTTCTTGTGGGATGTGGCGTGTCTCTGGCAGTAAATAAAAATCTTGGAAGTATTCCGTAAAATCATGCTTCGCTAGAATAAAAACAAATTGCTGTATCTATTCTGTAATGAACAATATGAATCTGCAATTTTCGCAAACATTTTATTACACCCGTAAACTGTTGAAAAATGAATGGCAGTTCCATATGACGATAACAGATAAGGAAAATATGATTGTTATACTGGACTAAAGCATATATTTTTTAAAAATGAATTCGTTACTGCCAGATGCATGAACAATTTCAACGGGAACATAAATTTTGTAAACCAAAAATACTTTAATTAGTTCAAACCAATCAACCCAATAAGCTTTAGTGCATCTAAATCTATTCATTATAAATGATCAGAATGTTACTTTCTCCAATTTAGGCATCATTTAATCTTCACTTACCAAACATTTTGTTGACCTTTGTGATGAATTAGAAAATAAAGGCATAAATCATACCACGGATTAGTTAGCTTTGCTGTCACCACATTATTTACCAAAATGCCTGTTGATTGCTTATTGTTTTCATGGTAGAAACCTTAATCCTTCAGAATACCCATCTCCAACCAACAGTATTATGAAACTAACTTTCTTATGTATTAAAATTGTTTAAATTCAACTGGAAATTTTGGTACTTAAATATAATATATATATAAATTTTATATATATATATATATATGTCACATATATATATATATATATATATATATATATATATATATATATATATATATATATATATATATATATATATATATATATATATATACATATATATATATATATATATATATATATATATATATATATATATATATATATATACTATATACATACATATGTATGTAGTCATGACATACATATGTTATATGATATATATGACGTTGTATGAGACCCGGCTGACCTTGCAATTTTGTCGCCTGAAATAATGTGGTGTAGGTATGTGGATGATGTCCAAGGAATTCCAGCGGGAAATTCTGACCGTGAGGGTTTCATTGCCGTCATGAATTCCTTGATGTCGTCCATAAAATATACATTGGAAAAATAAGAAAATAACAGTAGTCCTTCCTAGGTGTGTTGATAACCCAGCAAATTGAATTGTTTTCCATATTTAGATAACCTGCTAATAACTTATTACGTATAAATTTTTATTCATGTTATTTTGAAAATATCTTAAAAATTATCTATAATGTCCTCTATGTAACTGAGGGTTCTAAGAATATGTGGCATAATAGAGAGTGAATTTGCTTGGATAGAGAAATTAGATAATAATTTGTTATAGAAAATAAATTTTTTAACATATTGTAAGACATATCAAATAAGAAACCATCTATATTACCCAGGTAGAGAAAAGCTATTCGGTAAATAACATACAGTGACTTGCTTTTCATTTTTTGTGTGCCGTTTTTCCCAAAAAACTGAACGCGAGGATAGTGTTTAAAAATAACTGAAAAATATAATTAGAAATAGCCACAGGATTAGTAATAGTACAACATAAAATATACCATATTCAGAATGTAATTTTAAGGGGTAGGCGTAGAGGCGCTGGCAGACACCTAAAAGCACGCATATAAGAACCAAGCAGCGTAAAAATGCAGTTTCAAAAGGTCTTACAGGTGATGTCTTGACATCCCGTTAGCATAAGTAAGGCAACAGAATTAACTTGGGAAAGGTCGATGCAATAATCTAGGTTAATGACTATCCCCATAGAAACATTCTTGAATTTATCGTAATTCCTGGACAAAAGTCCAAAATCTGAACATCAGTGCTAGTCTGATTTCCACTGAGGTATGCTTTTTAGTTTTCTGAAAAGAAAACTATTGTGCTGGCTTTGTCTGTCCGTCCGCACTTTTTTCTGTCCGCCCTCAGATCTTAAAAACTATTAAGGCTAGAGGGCTGCAAATTGGTATGTTGATCATCCGCCCTCCGATCATCAAACATACCAAATTGCAGCTCTCTAGTTCAGTAGTTTTTATTTTATTTAAGGTTAAAGTTAGCCGCAGTCTTGCTTCTGGCAACGATATAGGCCACGCCACCACCGGTCGTGGTTAAAGTTTCATGGGCCGCGGCTCATACAGCATTACACCAAGACCACCGGAAGATAGATCTATTTTCGGTGACCTTGATTATACGCAGTAGCGGCTGTACAGAAAACTCGATTGCGCCGAAGAAACTTCAACGCATTTTTAACTTTTTTTTTCTTTTTTTAAGCCGGTTTATCTGAGGTCATTAGGAAGTTGACCTCATAGGGAGCACATGCCTAGTATAAATTCGATGCATACGTGTTTTGATTTAATCGTGAGTTTGACGATGGCAACATGAAGGAATACCAGCTCTTATGAAGTTTTTCATTTTTGCTTTCTCATGTTGATTGATAACTTTTCCACACGTACATACGTCACATATATATACAAATAATATTTTCCATATATATATATATATATATATATATATATATATATATGTATATGTATATGTAGCTCTTCGTTGGGAGAGTCGGTAGATTGTAGCACTCGCTAGGCCCGAGTTCGAAGTGTCCGGCCGGCTAATGAAGAGTTAAAGGAATTTATTTCTGGTGATAGAAATTCATTTCTCGTATAATGTATGTTCCATGTAAGCTGTAGGTCCCGTGCTAAGTAACCAATTTGTTCTTAGCCACGTTAAATAAGTCTAATCCTTCATATATGAGAGCTGTTAATCAGTTCAGTGGTCTAGTAAAACTAAGGCATACTTAACTTTTCATACATATATATAATATATATGTGTGTAGAATGGTAGATGTGTTTAGATTATTAGTATTAATATTATTATTTCTAAACAAGGGAGGGAGGAAGGTAGAATGAAAGAAAGATAGGGATGAATGGCGCAGAGTGTGTGGAGGGTATGACATGCTGACAGTGAGCCCTCTTAGAGGTGTATGGCGTGACTAATGTGAAATTTTTCTTAACGGGGTTCGCCCACAGTTCAGTAATTAACATAATCTTGTGGCTGGGGCTTATAGGTGCTATTTTCTCTGAGCCCTATCCCAGTTAGGGGTGACTGGTTGGTGTTCAACACATATATGCTATACATATATATATATATATATATATATATATATATATATATATATATATATATATATATATATATAATATAAAGAAACAAGAACACCTAAATAAGCAAGTAAATAACACTAAAAGATCAAATCCAAGTTTTTAATTTTTTTTTTATAAAAGTTAAAGATTTATGCAAGCAGTTAAGATATTCAGTGAGTCTAGTCCTACGAGTAGGTGCTACTGAAAAAACATTTAAACCATCATGAAAACGTATTAGGTTCATTAATAGCGGTGGAAATTTTCACAGATTGACGGGACTTTCTTTCTCTGTACACTGGCAAGAAATGGAGTGAAGGCATTTCACTGATCATGACATTAAAGTAAAAGTACGGTTGATTCAATGAATTTTGGCGAATAACTATCAAAGTGATGTTGGAGTAAATAAAAAGTACTTGTACAGTATGATAGGCAAGGATGGAAGGAAGAAATCTGTAGAAGTTTGAAGAGGTTTGAGATAAGTCTCCTTTATTAATCAAAGTTTTGGATATTGGAATTTCATTGTTGTGCTGACCATGCAGGTATACAATTCGGGGCTACATTCAACAAAAAAATAAGGGGAGTCGATTAATAGATAGATAAGAATTTTTGCTCTTTTGCAAAAATTTAAATTTAGATAATTACTGTAGATGAATTCTTCCTTACACTTTCAGAAACATTTGATGTGTCTGTTGAATTATATGTGAACATATTGAAACGCCTACACGTGTCAATTAAGTATGTGTCAATAAGTATAAGCATATATGTATTTTTACCTTAGATTCACAAATCCTAGAATCAACTTTATCCCAACGTAAAAATGGATTCGTACGTGAAGTGTACACATGGTAATGTGTTCGACCCACGGAATATAAAGAACCATATTTTCAACCTGGAAATATTCATAGCCAAACTTGGGTGAAACTTCCAGAATCTCTGAGGATCCGCTGCAACGTAGTCTTTGTTTGTTTGTTCCATGCTGCAAGATATCTTGATTCCAGGAGATTCGTCGTGGATGCCTAGGAGGAAAAATATGATTTTGAGGAGAGCACAGATAAAATAGGTCGTGGATGTATCCGTGCCTGTGCGTCTGGGTCTTCACTTGATATTTTATTTTATTTTTATAATTTTTTATAATTTAACTGATTTTCATAACGTACGTATAGGTTGGATAGATGGGTTTTCTTAGGTTAGTGTGAGAGATACTTAGAAATTATACGAAACTAAACGAAATAGAAGGATACCTTGGGTCATATGCATTTTGACTAACAGTCCAAATACTGTTTTTATAGGCATCTGATTTAGATTTAGAGCCAGCAGTTACAAGATTCATTGGGTTTCATGTGTCTCGATGTTAGTGATACTCGATCTTAGTGATACGCGCGCGCTCTCTCACACACACACACACACACACCCATACACACACACACACGCACACACACACACACACATATATATATATATATATATATATATATATATATATAGACAATAAGCCATTGCTCTTTACACAAAAGCAAGGCAACAGTGACTGCGTTATTCATATTTTAACTGCCGAATCATTTATGTAGATATTTACAACATCACCTCTTTATATACCTGTTCTGAAGGTTCAACAGCAGCACATCAAACCCCCTAAAAAAAACACGCTACTCCCTTTTATTGTTCACCTGCTCTTTTTTCATTCCATTAACTTTTACATTCCATATATCCATAGCCTAGGTCTTCCTCTCCTTCCTTTCAGTTCTTGTGAGTCATGTACTCTTTACCAACTATCATTCGCCAGGTTCTCTCTGCATGATCGGACCATTTCAAAACGCTGAACCCTCTTTCCAGCTATGCTAAATTTTACCACGTCATTTAACACCCTAGAAACCCTTCCTTTTCCGGTAATAGCAAACAGAGAGTTAACCTTGATAAAGTAAACTTTTTTTTCTCTCATATGTATATTGACATCAACACTTTAAAAAGAATTCATTCATTCCAATTGTTGCCATGTTCCTTACTTCACCTGACTTGCCTCATCTCTCGTCTTCCCTCATCTTAGCATATCCTTTTTATTTGCTGTCAGATACTGTATAAATCAGATGCTACCATTCCTCCACATTCATTATTCCATCTTTTTGCTCTCGAATTGCCATCATTACCTTACTCTTGCTTGCAGTGATTCACTTTCAACTTTCTCTTACAATAACTTCAAACTCCTACAATAGTCTCTGCAGTTTATCCTCATTATCCCCAGTCAACACTGTCGTCTCCACATTCCATTCACAACACCTTTTATTATCCTGCAACTCTGCACCTATAACTCCTTTTCTTTTTCTTACTTCTCACTCTATTCCTTGTGGACATAACACACCCTTTTCTCAGGCCTGTATATACAACAAACCTGTCAAAATTTTTTTAATTAGCTTCAGTATCGTCTTAGAAACTTAAAATTACTCTCATTAAATCATATTCTATATTGAACATCTGCAGCTACCCTCCTTTCATCTCTGTCAGTTCTGTCATATCCATTTTATAGCTTCATAAATACAACATTCAGCTTAGTCCTGTATTTCTCAGTCTTTTCAAACAACTATCAACATGATAAATACCTGTCCCTTGTTCCCTCTTCTTGGTTTAGGCTTACACAGCTTCACTTATCAAACATATGCCATGTGGCTTACTTTCTCAGCCAGATTGTAACGGTGCACCTTCCCTGGTAACAAATTATAATTATGCCCCGTTATTTTTACAGGTACCTCTGTTATTCCTCTGACCCAAACATACCTCACATACCATGGCCAGCTTCACCATCCCCCCTCCACTCTTGCATCCTTAGATCTGCCCCTCTCCAATCGTTCTTATTTAATAACTCTTGGAAAAACATCCTCAGTCACTTTCAGTATTGCACTTTCTTTTCGACAGTATATCTCCATATTCTTATTGTGAACTAATATCCATTAACCTGTTTCTGCGCAATTTTTCTCTATTTAACTGAGTAGTGTTCTTGGTCCACTGTTCTTTTTAGCGTATACAAGTGATATGGTTGTTGGCCTGGAAAACAAGATTGTTCTGGTTGCCGATGATGCAACACTCGTGGGTGTAGTAAAGTCTCCACTTATGAGAAATGAAGCTGCCCTCGACCTCAGTTCGGACATGGACCGGATAAGTAAATGGTGTAGTGGGTGGGGTATAAGGCTGTGGGTGTCTCCTTCTGCCAGAGATTTATCTCTGTGGTCGATGGCAGCGTGGTTATAGGAATGTACAAAAGATCTGTCTAAACTTCTGGGCCTACCACATCGAAATGGAAAAAAAATGAAACCCATATTATATATATATATATATATATATATATATATATATATATATATATATATATATATATATATATATATATATATGTATGTATGTATGTATTTGTGTTAACTGACTCTAAAGTGCTTCCAGGCATCATTGTAGACCATTGCATTTCAGGCTTCGTTAACATAGTTTAGTTTCTAAAAGGTAGGGACAGTAACCCTAAACTCTCGATCCGGTTGTGGATACTGCATGACTGGAAACTCCCTTGATTGCGTTGTTTACATTATATATATATATATATATATATATATATATATATATATATATATATATATATATATATATATATATATATATATATATATATATATATATATATATATATATTCATATATATATATATATATATATATATATATATATATATATATATATATATATATATATGTGTGTGTGTGTGTGTGTGTGTGTGTGTGTGTATGTAATCATACAACAGATAATATTTTAAAAGGGCAGTTAAATGAACGGAAATAGAATTAAAATATTTCATAGAGTGTGGAAGGACACGTAAATGATACACATAGTAGAAGGAAATTAATTTTTATGCCTCAGTTACATTTTTTATAATAAACATTGTTCCAAAAGCATTTTTCTTCAGTAGCCCTTGTAGAAATTCTTCGTGAAATGTAACATCACGCCTCTGTCAACAAGAAATGCTGCTATTTCATGGGGTTAGTGACGGATCGTGGATCATGTTTAACTGTTTCTGTAAATTGGTGCCCTAGCTTGGTGAAAGGCCACTGGGTTCTTGTTAGCAAGATCCGTGGCCAGCCACTTAAAGTCAACCTATGTTTTTATAAGTGATCGACCAGTCGGAAAGTTCTACAGCACACACGTCACAGTTATATATATGTGTATACACACAAACATACATATATATTATACATACATATATACATACATACATATATATATATATATATATATATATATATATATATATATATATATATATGTGTGTGTGTGTGTGTGTATAGGGGAACCAAATATATGGTACTAGTGCGAAAAGTTGTATCATGCTGTCAGCGTTTCTGATTACACACGCAAGAATATTTCTCGTAGAAGTCATTCTTGGGTCTTGTGAAGTCCACATTTCATCGCAGATGGTTCCACTAATGACTTTGCACCAATCCTGTTATCTTCCCATTGACGAGCAATGGCGACAACTCTGCTTTTGGCAATTGGCAGTAACGTGAACCAGGCTCTCCCGTATTAAATGACCTCCTGCACACCAGATGATTTCACTGTTCATCGGGCAAGGGTTTGTCCTCACTATAGGTAACATCTCATCAAACAGCTGGTTCTGCTCTTCTCCAGCATTCTGGGTAGTTGGAAGAGCGATCCTCCTTAATATGTGTTGATAGCTATTTGCCACGTACTCGGCAGGCGCAAGGTGAGATTAGGGTGGTTAGCAAGGGAAGCACAATTTGCAATACGTCTCTCGATAAATATTTTTCTGCCCCTCTTGGTGGTTTACGCTTTCAGTGAATCTACTTTATCACT
>NC_089792.1:19817288-19829788 GCF_040412425.1 Macrobrachium rosenbergii
TACACATACATACATACATATATATATACATATACACACACACACACACACACATATATATATATATATATATATATATATATATATATATATATATATATATATATATATATATATATATATATATATATATATATACATATATATAACAAAATAAAATCGTTGAAAATGTTAAGTTGCCTTTCCGGAGGAACAACTTTCCTGACTTGAAGAATGTTATGAAAGAATGCAAGATTTCCCTCAGAAAATGTTTAATAAATATTTTCAGTAATAACACATGATTACATATACATATATATATATATATATATATATATATATATATATATATATATATATATATATATATATATATATATATATATATGTATGTGTATACATATATCTCTTCCACACATTGTTTTTTTAGGTCAGTTGTCGGTTTATATGGCAAATAATAAAATCTCTGCCCTAATCAAACGAGCACACTATGAATATCTCCCAAGGGTATAAAGATTCCGATGCCATCGGCAACATACAACTACAACAAACATAAAAGAAGTTTGAAAGATAAAATCCTGGGTCAGCCGTCGCATAATCTCGATTATGAGGCCTGTTCTTTGAAAAGATTCTCCAGCCTTATTGACCTGAAACTACATATATATATATATATATATATATATATATATATATATATATATATATATTATATATATGTGTGTGTGTTTGTGTGTGTTATGTATGTATGTATGTATGTATGTATGATTATATAGATATATATGGATATATACATATATATATTATATTATATATATACGTATATATTTATATATATATATGTGTGTGTGTGTGTGTGTGTGTCTTGTGTTACGTAATCAATTTTGTTTACGTTGAAGCGTTTTATACATTCTGTTATATTTTGTTCTTTTCCTCTCTTATTTTCAGTTTGAAGCTTAGTAATCAAATTTCGTTCCCTGTCGGCTTCTTCCATGACTATATGAATAACTGTTTAGCATAATTCATGAAACCTTATGGAAACATTCAGCTTCTGTAAAAAAAATCATGATCTCAGGGCTGTTTAATCTTCTTTTCGCGGAAAAATACCTTACATAATCCGTATGATTTTTTTTTGTTACGGTGGATTTTAAAATAAAAAATAAGAAACATTTTAAAAGTTACGTAACCACATCTCTATCTTAATGCTATGTTTTCTCAAACTTATAAGTAATTTTTTTAAGGATGTCTGACGTATGTAAGTATAATCTTGGAAAAAAATGTATTAACTTCTTGATATAAATAATACGAGTATATCATGGACTACTCTAAGAGGCTTGAATCGTTACCTTCGATGTTATGCTCTTATGAGAGGCGGAGACGCATGCTTGGATACTGCTGGTGCTTTCATCCTTAAGAAATGCTTCAGGTTTGCTGAAGCTGCAAGAAATGACAGCATGGTCTCTCGGTTTAATTTCATCGGCGACTTTGTCCACGTTTTATGCGTAGAATAATGTCCCGTGCATGGCAGTATTCCCTGGCCTTACATGCGCTCTGGGAAATTACTCCAGTCACAAGAAGTATGTCACCCGTTTTAGTATTTCAAAAAAGGATTAAGAACATTGCTCAGACATTCTGTTTAATAGATTCGCTCTCGCAAGAATGCGGATGTTTCATGATGAGATACAACAGTATTCAAGGAAATATCCTTCTACACAAAACAAACTTAGTACATATATTGCCACTCATACCCAAGCACGTACCCTCAGACTCTCAAACACACACACACACATATATATTATATATATATATATATATTAGTTACGTGCTTCGATATGTGTGACAATATATGTATTGCGTTTGTTTTGCCTAGGAGAATTGTTATTTAAAAAGTTTCTTTCTTTGGACTCTCAGCTTTTGATATCTCTTCCTGTTTTGGTTTTTTCCTTATTTCATAACAGTTCTTTTGCTCAAAAGCAAGTTAATCTTTCCTTTTGTTGTGCTGTCTCACATTTCTTCCTTCTTTTCATTTTATTTTATGCTTGGGCTAGAAAAGAACAGTAGCCTTCCCGTCACATTAGCAAACAACTGCCAGTGTGGCGGGAAGGCTAAATGTTCTTGAAATAAAATGAAAAGAAGGAAGAAATGTGAGACAGCACCACAAAAGGAAAGATTAACTTGCTTTTTAGCGAAAAAATTTTATAAAACAAGGAAAGACAAAAACAGGAAGAAGATAGCCAAAGCTGAGATGTCAAAGAAAGAACTTTTTTAAAGAACAATTCTCCATTTGAGTTAAATGCGACGATGACCAAAACAGTACTAACAGAGTAGTGAGAAGGAGAAGCATCTTGTATTTCTTGTTATCTCCACGATCATGTCAGCTATTTCACCGACAAGGAGTTCAAACTGATTCTCCTCCAAACGCATTACTTCTCCCAGCATTTAGTAACAACTCAGCCGTATCGCATCTTGAAAGTATTGGACGCCGTGATACAAATTACTCAATTTTCCACTTCGTTTGGCGGGAATTCCTTCTTGGAGGGATAATCAATCTTCGAGTCATTATATTAACGCACTGCAGCACACTATCCCTTGTATATGTTGGCTTGAAATGTGTAGAATCCATTCTCCTAACGTAAAGTTAAAAGTTGCGAAGGGAGCATTACATAATTGAATAATAAATTTAAAGCGAAGGAAGATAGACAGTTGTGAGCGTCCTAGGTATTGTTATTTTTCATTATTTTCTTTACTGTTTATTTTCTTTACTGTTTCCTCTACAGATGTGAAATCTCTGGAGAGAGAGAGAGAGAGAGAGAGAGAGAGAGAGAGAGAGAGAGAGAGAGAGAGAGAGTCTTGATTTGCAGAATCCTCGCTCTTTAAAAGTGTTCAGAAAAAATAATTTTCTTCTCTTGAGCTATAGAAAAATGAAGTGTCAGAAAAAGCGAAACAAGATTTTTACGAGAAATTTCATCTGGTCCTGAGAGGAAAGTTACCCTGTTGCATAAGATGGAAATTAGGTGTTCAGGTTTGTCAAAGGGTTTTGAATGAATGTAGAGCGCCTCGTCGAATCTCCGGAAGTTTTAATGACTGTTGAAGGTGTTTTTTTGTATCGAAGGGATTTATTGAATTTTGATGAGTTGTAATCGAGAACTCAGTAAATATTGCAATATTTTACTGCGTGACTAATCTTTTATTGGAAACGAAAGGATATTCACGTAAGATATTGAAACAATCATTTTTTTAGTTTTCTGAAAAGAAAACTATTGTGCCGGCTTTGTCTGTCCGTCCGCACGTTTTTCTCAGTCCGCACTTTTTCTGTCCGCCCTCAGATCTTAAAAACTACTGAGGCTCGAGGGCTGCAAATTGGTATGTTGATCATCCACTCTCCAGTCATCAAACACGCCAAACTGCAGCCCTGTAGCCTCAGTAGTTTTTATTTAATTTAAGGTTAAAGTTAGCCATAATCTTGCGTGTGGCAACAATATAGACCAGGCCACCACCGGGCATTGGTTAAAGTTTCATGGGCTGCGGCTCACACACCATTATACCGAAACCACCGAAAGTTAGATCTATTTCGGGTGGCCTTGATTATACGCTGCGCAGAAAACTCGATTGCAGTGAAGAAACTTCGGCGCAATTTTTGTTGTTTTTGTCGCATTTCCGTTACACAACTGGGAAAGGATTCTCCTCACAGTAGTTTCAGAAAATAGCATTGTCTTCAATACCGCACCAATTTCTTGATAAAAAGCCACGACTGAAATCAGGACACAATGTTTAATGCTGAGATCCCTCAGAATTTCGCAAAGGCATTCATTAAATGGAGAATATGTAGAAAATTCAAGAAAATAATACATTTTCTACAAAGGCTTCATTAACACTTGATTCTGTCCATTCAGTTTTAGTCTGTTATGCTTTGTGTTTATTTTTCTCGCATTTTTATGCCCATGTAACATCCTGAAATTAGGTCACAGGAATTGGAATATCAGAAAGTTCTGTTTTCATGGAGTTCATAAACAAAGATATTACAAAAGTATTATTGCTGTTATCCAGTTCAAGAACAACTTGGTTTCCAAGAAACCAGGTACTATATACAAAGCTTATAGATGAGATGAATAAGAGTTCTATATACACGAGTTGTCTATTATGTAGATGATTGTTTTGCAAGTTTATGGCGTTTTGGGTTGTTTCCTAAGTAAAAGGAAAAATGTTAATAACAGTATATGATTGTTCTTTACATACAGGGAATCAAGGTAGAAAAACAAATAAGAACCAACATAGTCTTTAAGATATGAAAATTCATCATGAGTGAACCTATCATGTTGAGTTCGGATAAATTTTTCTTCTAAATTTCAAAGGACTTTTAGTTTACAAATAAGAAACAAGGACCTCTGAAGTTTGGATTTAGGTTCGTAATAAGACAGCTTGCAGTTATTATTATTGGGTCACTGCACAGGCTTATTCGAAAGGATACCCATATGTTTTAGGTTCATTTCGTTCATGGCCGTATCATGTAGATATGAATTTGTGTAGTTTCTGTGAATGTGTACTATACTGTGGGTGGTTTTAGTATTTCCAAGTTTTGGAATTCAATTTCACTCATTGAAGGAAGGAATTGAAGAGGGCATCCAATTTGATGATGCTGGTAATAAGAAGTTAGAATAAGTAAGTTATATTCTCTCAGATTTTTTTAGGAAGGTTTAGTGCAGTTAACTGTATAATGATTCTCTCGTAGACCTAGACGTGCCTTTAATAACTATTATCTTCCACATAATCCAGTCTTATTGAATTCTTGGTTTACTTCTTTTCTGTGTTGATTTCAACTGATATAAATGATGTTATCCTCATAAATATTTCTAAGTTTGTTTTGATGCTGAAGTTTCGTTCATATAGGTAGCATCCCTTATGAGTTCGCGAGGCGCCCTCGCATGAATACTTACTTGGATATTGAAGTCAACAATCGTCCGGTTTTAATTGGAAACGTTGGCGACAAGTTTCCAAATATTCCCTTCGAAGTCTCTCTTGGGATTCATGTTGCTTGTTATGCACTGTGGCTGTCTGTCTGTCTGTCTGTCTGTCTGTCTGTCTGTCTGTATGTCTCATGGTTGTTTTGCTCTAATACATTTACATAAATTTTTTTCTTATTTCGAGTAACCGTTTCACTTACTTTCATACTATTATATAATGAGTTTCCTTCCTTTATTTTTTATCCTACGTTATCAGAATTTATTCATTGCCACAGGATTTTGTTACGTGCTAATGTGAAGACACATTCACAGCTATAACAATCAAGTATGGTATATTTCTCTGGTAAATGATATTACGTTCGCCAACTAGTTGATTATTCATAAATTTGTTGAAATCCGGTACAATAAGAATAAATATAATTCATTAGTTTACATTGGTCATAGAATTTGGGAAAAAACCTTGGCAACCCTATATTTCAAGACAAAAAAATTTCTGTACCTGTTGGTTTTTTTAGTTAGCTGTCATAGCAACTATTATATTATTGCAGGGACTATTATCATTTCACCCTCTGACTAGAGTCCTTCCGTATTTGTGTCACGTAATATAGCTTAGGCAATTGTATGGTTAATGATTAATAATTGATATACCAACCTCTGATTCAGAGATTCTATTTAAAGTTGCCGTTAATGATACCCGTAGAAACCTCGTGGACTCTTCTACTGACTGTATATTGTGGACTTCAAATTTTTTTTCACTTGCCCTTCAGACCATGGAATTAATTTACTTCTGATCATCTCTAGCATTTGTGCTTTTAGTGGCTTTGATTTCACCATCTAAGTAAGCAATTTCATCTTTCCTCTTTAGTTCTCAAGAACTTATTGCCTAACCATCTCTGCACAAGTTATTATAATGGTAATGTAATGAATGAAGTACCGCAATTATTTTAATGCCTGTCTTTGTGCTGGCTATAATATATTGAAATTAGCGTATATAAACTCTTAAAAATAGAATGAGAGAGAGAGAGAGAGAGAGAGAGAGAGAGAGAGAGAGAGAGAGAGATTACTAAAGTTATAAATAAACAGTGTGGGTGGCACAATGGAAAGGAAAAATAAATTGCAAATAAAGAGATTGAGAAAAGTAATAAAATTGTTGGGAAAATGAGGAGGATTAAATTTGTCTGTCGCTGAAGACCCAGCGAATGTGCGTAGGTTGCAGAGATACGATTTTTCTTTTTTCATCTTTGCGTAAGTCAGACTTTGAAACTCCTGGTCTTTTCTCTTTTCTAGCCATTTGAAGGTTCTTCTCTTTTTC
Organism: Macrobrachium rosenbergii; assembly: GCF_040412425.1. Classification (NCBI taxonomy): domain Eukaryota; kingdom Metazoa; phylum Arthropoda; class Malacostraca; order Decapoda; family Palaemonidae; genus Macrobrachium; species Macrobrachium rosenbergii. The sequence goes on from NC_089792.1 coordinate 19,823,538, forward strand.
TCACTTTTATCAATTTTCTTTTTTTACTCTCTTTTCCAAGTACGTGTTTTCTGTTTTCAGCCTCTCTATTCTTTGCGAATTTTCCGAAGTTGTGAATGCAGTTTTCCCTCACATCAGTTTTTTTTTTATATATACTTTCCTCAGTACCGGAAATTTTAACTCCCTCGGTCGTATTTACATCCAGTGCATCGGTTTTTCAAACATTTTCTGCAATCGACCTCATATTTTTTAATTGTTTTTCTTTGTCAGTTCCTCAGTTTACTGCTGATATCGGATTTTTTTCACAGTTTTCAATTCAACAAAGCAGTCTTTTGTTCTCTTCCCTCGCGTGAATTTATTCAAGGATGGTTTCGTGCCTTTGCTTCTGTAATCGAGGTTTGCGTTTCACCTATATTTGCTATTGGCTGCATACACAGTATCCCACGTTAGGAAGTAATCTGGGTATTCATGGCATATATAAACTTTGTTCTCTTTTATTCTTTTGATTAAATATGCCTTGTTTAAGCTGTAATTTTTACATATTACACGTATCATTTAATTGATATAAAATTTTCACATATTCTCCTTATACGTACCAATGTATACAGTTTCAAGTAGTGTTTTATATTGTACATGCTTAATAGAGATGTCTTGAGTTCCATTATTAACCTGTAATGAAATGTTAACATAAATGACTGCGTTTTAACTTATTAATTTCTCCAAACAGATATTTTCTTATGAGGTATTTTTTATAATTGTAAATGTAATGGCGATACATCATCATCTTGAAAACTGCTTATGATAATTGTCTCTTGTTATCCCAGTCATTTCATGAACGATTCTCACGAACAGGTTGGTTTGTTTGTGTGCAAAAAAAAAAATTAATTTTTCTTACAATAATAAGGTAACTAAAGGCATCTCCATCAAGTCTCCCCTGTTACTTTATAAGGCATTTATGCATTCTGTTTTTCGTGCAATAGTCTTACTAATTTAATTATCGTCCGCAAAGAATTGATTATTCATATACTATATTTTCAAGATTTTGTTTCCCCTGTTCTTTTTATAATGAATTCATACAAATGACTCGAGGATATGAGTTAGCATATTTTTTTTTACTTTTGTAAATGTACAGGAATGATACCTGATACTTTACATTATTACTTTTAATTTCGTATTTTAATCCTATATTCAGTTGGTTTTGTATTTTCCATTCGTGCTAACAATTCAGTTCCTTTTATTTTGAGAGATTAATTGAGCATCATATTATGATGGATCTTTCCTAGCTCAATTTATTCAGTAACAAGTAATCTTAGTGTTCATTTTGATGTTAGCATGTTCAGCCAACAAGGAAAAGTGATTTGTTAACTCGTATACAGTATAAAATTGCTTATGTAATATGCCAGTTAACTTTAAAATTAAAAAGAATGGTGTTTGATACAGTTCCCCTTAATTGGAGTTAAGAAGGAAGATTTTCTAAACGAAAGGATGAAAGGCCATGTTGCTAACTCCCAACGCTTCGCTTTTGTTCTGATTTGCCCTCGTATTTTAACCATTATATTAACTGAAGCAAAATACCTGGCAGCCTACCAACATCACAACGGTACCCTCCTTCTGAAACCGTCTCACTCATTCGGATTCTCTACCCTTGGCACAGTGGACCACTCATGTAGGAAGGTGTTCATCTTTTTTTAGTTTTCTATAAAAGAAAACTATTGAGATGGCTCTGTCTGTCCGTCCGCCCTCAGATCTTAAAACCTGTGAGGCTAGAGGGCTGCAAAATGGGCATGTTGATCATTCAACCTCCAATCATCAAACACACCAAATTGCTGCCCTCTAACCTCAGTAGTTTTTATTTTATTTAAAGTTAAGGTTAGCCATGGATCGTGATTCTGGCACGGCTAGAGGTGCCAGCCGCCGACGCATATTCACTTGATCGCACCTGGGGAGCAACTGAGCGCTGCCCGGTCGTGGTAGAGAGTTTTCTACTGCAGCACATCAAGAGTTTCATACAGCATTATACGCTGTACAGAAAACTCGATTGCACCGAAGAAACTTCGACGCATTTTTTACTTGTTAGTTTTCTGTATAAGAAAACTATTGTGCCGGCTTAGTCTGTCCGTCCGCACTTTTTCTGTCGGCACTTTTTCTGTCCGCCCTCAGTTCTTAAAAACTGCTGAGGTTAGAGGGCTTCAAATTGGTATGTTGATCATCTACCCTCCAATCATCAAACATGCCAAATTGCAGCCTTCTAGCCTCAGTAGTTTTGATTTTATTTAAGGTTAAATTTAGCCATAATCTTGCTTCTTTCAACGATATAAAAGAGGCCACCACCGGGCCGTGGTTAAAGTTTCATGGGCTGCAGCTCATACAGCATTATGCCGTGACCACAGAAAGATAGATCTATTTTTGGTGGCCTTGATTATGCTCTGTAGTGGCTGTATAGAAAACTCGATTGCGCCGAAGAAACTTCGGCGCATTTTTAACTTGTTTTTATTTTGTCTACTATAGCTCTTAAGACCCAGTGCCTTTTCGTTTACAATTTTTGTAGTGCATTTATTCGTGGTTCGTCTCGAATTAGATGGTTAATATATAATTAAGATGACAAGGGACAGTCTGTGTGTGTGTGTTTGTAAATCGTACAACACTGTGTGGTAAAATATGTTTTCATATTCATTAAAATAGTAAGAATAATTTATTTGCAAGTGTGTGCTCTCTCTCTCTCTCTCTCTCTCTCTCTCTCTCTCTCTCTCTCTCTCTCTCTCTCTCTCTCTCTCTCGTGTAATTGGTATGGCATTAAACGCTTATTCCTTGATTCATCATTTGCCAGTATAATAAAGACTTAAATTCGTTGCGTTTAGCCTCTTTTCAGTGTATGTTTTCAGTATATGTTTGTGTGAGAGGGAAAGGGAAAGGAAGAGCGAGAGATTTCCATAAACAACTAAATCCCCTCCTGTGGGTATCCAATTAGAAGGAATGTTTCATGTCGATAAATTCGAGTAAAAAAACACATTTCTTTGAAGGGAGAATAAAAGGAGGCTTTCTATGTTTTTGTGGATCTTATGAGGCATTATTTCTTCGGGGAAAATTGGAGTCACTATGTAAGAGATTTTAGAGTATATAAAAATTATGGCAGCTGAAACTAGACTTTGTTTTCTGCAAGGATTGCGTTGCCATTGTGGGTGAAAGTTAACATTGATATGCTTAATGTCATATAATTTTTATATTAGTTAACTGATTATGAAGAAATTGAGATAATTAAAGACAGAATCTAGTGGAATTTATAAGGATTAAAGATCCAATTTTTTTTTATTTAAATCTGTAGAGTATGCGAAGTAATCTTCATCAAATATTGAAATTATTGTCATAGTTCATCTTTATGTAATGCAGATAAAAGCGAGCCTTGAAAATAAAAGCGAATTCCCTGATTTAGTTTATTGCTTAGTATATCCGTTTACATGTGAATGTAATGGTTTCGAGCTGTAGCTTATGTTTGTGTCCATTAGTCTGTACAGACGCTTGTGCATGCACACACGCACGCACAAACATATCCTGGTTTGCTGTCCGACTGCCTGTCTGTCTGTTTGTCAGTTATTTGAAGTGCCATAACTTTTGAACTATAAGAGGCAGAGACTTCATATTTGACAGGCGCATTCCACTAATTAGGATAATGTGCATGGCGATGTCAAGGCTAATGTCATGCTTAGAAGTCAAAGATCAGATAATAATTCGCCACCGCTGGCGCGTTGTGTTTCATAAACACATCTAGTTTTGTTCTTTAACAACTTTCGTAGTGGCAGTAAGTTTGTTTACCTAGAAACTGCTTCCCTATGAAATGGCAATGGCTTTGGAATCTCATACACCGCACTAAAGACAGAGAGCTCCAAGTGGCTTTTTTTTTTTTAGACCCTTGAGGAAGGAAATACATTAAATGGCGGATGACTCTCTCTCTCTCTCTCTCTCTCTCTGGTGGTGCAGGATACCCACTTACGTCAGTCTATTTACTGAGGAATATTACTGCGGTGACAGTAAACGGTACAACCTGGACAGTGTTCCCTGAGGAAGTACCAGTGCTTTTAGACACGGATATGATGTACAGGAAGGCTGAGGGGTGCTTATTGAAAGACTGTCTACCGCTTGGTAGATGATACCCTTTTATTAAGGCGAATGAAAATCATGCATTCACTCCCGTTGGATTCCAAAAAAGGAAAATGATAATTTTTATTGTATTATGTAATATAAAAGACCACTAAATGGCCGGGAACTTTGGTTATACAGCACTGTATGTAATAGCGATATTGCAGAAGAAAGAGAAGAAACATTAAAAAGAATAGAATATATTTGTCTTATGGTTTTGCATGCGTGTGGATGTGGTGCAAAAGGAACTCATTTTTGAGAGTTGATTTGTTTAAGGTGAGAAATCTGGATGTTTTGACATTTAGTCAAACATAGGTAAAGAGGCAACGGGTGCAAGAATGGGAAAGAAAAAGGCGTGATTGTTTTTGGAAGGGTAGCATTTGTAGCATCAATACTATGGGGATGATTGACAAAGTACAAAGGTGTTAGTTTGAGGATTTCATTGGTAGGATTTAATGTTGCAAGAAAAAATAAGGAATTAGAGTGAGTTTATATCTGGTCCAGGAATGGGGAAGAATATGAGGGAAAGAGAGTTTTTCTTTTTTAGTAGGACTGAATCTATATATGCTGAATTAGTTAGATACGAGAGTGTTTGTGCTAGATGGTTTAAATGCAGAGGTTTGGGTCAGTGAAAGAGATTCCATTGGTGATAGGTAGGATGCTTGAAACATATGACAATGGAGAGAGTCTTGTGTAAACAGGCTTGTAAGAGTGTAAGAAATTAATGGTTTCCACAGAATATTAATAAAAATACATTGGTAAGCGAAAAGGATGAGAAATAGTTTGTTAGGTTGTGCCAGACTAGATGGAAGAGCAAGTTGGTGAATAACTGTGAAAAAGAGGAGTGACTGAGGGTACATCTAATAATTATAAGGCTGAAGGGAAAGTTAAATTTCAACATCGTGTTGAAGTTGATGAGGAAAGGGGGAAAATGTTGCTGTAAATTTGATTTAATTAGGCTAGTTTGATAATGAAAAAAATTTCAGAAGAGCGTGTAAGGAAATGAATGAAAACTTGAGTGAAAGGAGATGAAGGATATGTAAAATTTGAGGCTGGGCCAGTGCCCCAGTTTGTGCTCACTGTGGTGGTCAGCTATCCGTTGAACACATGCTGGTGCACTGTCCTAGATTTAATCGCCATAGGGCAAAGTACTTATTAGCGGGGAAAGACTGTTTTAGAAATTTTAAATGATGATGTTGAGGTAGATAACCTTATGGGTTATCTGAGAGAATCTGATCTTTTTAATGAGATATAATTTAGTTTATTTATTAAAGATTTTTCATATTTATTTTATATATTAAGTATATATTTTAAATGTAAAATTTATATATATATTTTTTATTGTTTTTATCTAATATCATTCTTCATTTTTTACGTTCATAGTTTAACACTGAATGTTATTAGTACAGTATGTTATCATTCACCTTTTCATTATCAATCACATCATTAATTTATATATTTCATCTTCATTGCTGCGCTGAATAATCCTGATGGGTTCCGGCACTTGGTCCTCAAGACCTAAATTTCATAATCAATCAGTCAATTCACACAAGGTTAGCAAGGAAGTTTTTGTAGGTTGAGTAGGGTAGGAACAGTAATAGTAAGCTGTGTTAAGAGGAACTGAGAAATTTAGTAAATGAAAAAAATATTTAGGTGCAATTACATACCCAGATACACATAAACATAAATAACGCACTCAAAAAGGACGTGAGAGTAAAAAGATAACAAAAAATGAAAATGGAGGCCAGAAAGTAAGCAAGAACATAGGGAGAATAAGAAGTCGTTCTACAGGGGAATGAATGCAGAGAGAAAGGTTAATCAGCAAATGGGTCTCAGAATAAAAATGCAAATGGAGAGCTGCTTTATGAAGTGAATGAAGTCCTTGCTCCATGGAATGAATATTTTGGAATCTATGGAATGTGGAAGATAGGAAAAGGACGGAACAGAAAATCACCTGGAGCTGATGAAATCACAAGTGAGATGGTACAGGACGATGCTGAAAGTGTGATTGAGAGGCTGACCAAGATATAGAAACTATATCTTGTGGAGGGAAAGGGTCCGAACGTAGTGGTCAGAGGAATAATTGTTCATTTGCAGAAGGGAAAAAGTAATAGAGGAGACTTAAGTATCATAGGAAC
>NC_089792.1:19834788-19842288 GCF_040412425.1 Macrobrachium rosenbergii
TGGAACCATTATCTAATCTACATCTTTCTATTTATATTCAGTTTCCTCTCTGACTTTATGCATTGCTCTTTTCACAAAGCTACTAAATAGTCTCGGAGACATTGCATACCCTTGTCCCGTTTTTATTCAGTTAGTCACTCTTTCATCTGCAGATGATACTTTTTTGTTCATAAAAATTTCTGATCACTTTCAACAACTTATTTTCTATATCTTACATCTGCCAGTTCCTCTTGGATTCTAACATAAGAGTTTTTAGGTATATGTATGAGACTTCTCGGTGCTAAGTAAAATTCATTTAATCCATACACCTTCTTCCTTGCCTAAACTTGGTCCTTCTGTCATTTCGAGAAAATTCTACCGGTATAATAAGTGATGTTATACCACTTAAATTCTTAGTCTCCCATAAAACCAGCCCTTTGTTGGCCGAAGCTTCATTTCAATTCCGAGGAAGAGTTAGAGGAATTTATTTTTGGTGATAGAAATTCATTTCTCGCTATAATGTGGTTCGGATTCCACAATAAGCTGTAGGTCCCGTTGCTAAGTAACCAAATGGTTCTTAGCCACGTAAAATAAGTCTAATCCTTCGGGCCAGCCCCTAGGAGAGCTGTTAATCAGCTCAGTGGTCTGGTAAAACTAAGGTATACCTACTTACTCCCACCTCTACCTTTACACAATGGACCAATTGTTCTTCCCATACACCCATTCCTTCAGAACTTTTTCCTCATCCAGTTATAACTACAAACCCTGATAAGCCACGCCGTTATACCGTCGCCACTGTAATGCTATGTCTTAGTTGTCATCTATTCAGCTGTTGGTGTCTGTCTGATATTAAACATCGTAAGTAAACTCATAACTTTCTAGCAAAAATAACATTTCCCCTCTCAACATTTTCTGTTCAACTATTGAAAGTACTAACGTCCTCATCTCAGGACTACATTCACTTCTGACAGCGCCTCTAATGTTGCATGCATTGTAATATCAATTGATTCACTAATCTCAGATTTTACTGTCTTGAAACTTATTGTAAAGTTATTGCTCAAGTCCCCTCTAATTACTTTTCTTAGCCCCCTGTATACCTGTCAAAATTATTCTATTTTCCTTCATTAAACTTATTACCTCATCCACGACTAATGTTTAAATTCCTACGCTCCTATAACAAAACACTCCTTGTCGATTCTGTGACCACGTCAAGGATTTTGTAACCTTTTCATATACTCCTACCACTTGCATTAACTTAACTCTTGCCTATTTTTCACCCATGTTCTCTTTGTAATATTCCTCATACTTTCTTTTTTATCACACTCTGTCGTCTTAATTACAATTACAGTAACATTTTCACTCCATCATCTTTCGCTTGAAATTCCATCATTCGCTTTATATGTCTTCAGCAACATTTCTTTTTTTTGCGTTGTATTTCTTCTTTTGCTCTCTTGGTTGCTCTGTACTAATAAATAATCTAGCAACCGTTTCCTCAACATTTAAATTGACTTTTGGGAACTAATTCCAGCCCCTTCCAAACACATCTCCACAAGTCTCTTCAATCTCCTTATCTTAGGAACTCCATATCTACTGACAATACATGATTCTTTTTCTGTCACCACCATTGTATTTAAATTACTTAACAGCACACCCTTACACATATTCCAAACCAATTCAGGCAGATTCAGACTCTCCATTATTTTTTTATTTCATGTTTTTAGTCCTCCATATACACTCACTATTACGACCTTGTCTCCTCTGACATTCAGTGTCACCCATACAGGCTTCAAACTAACTCATATTATGGTTACTTCAGTTCCCAGAGCCTTTGCAACTTTAGAAATATTACTCCTGCCCCAGCTTTTTACCTTTCTGTACCTTCCATTCTTGCAAACCTTTGCCTCGCTAAGTGCTAAAACATCCAGCTCTCTCATTTTCAACACAACTATCATACGTCTCCTGCACCACAATTATGCACTAACAGGACATCCAGGCAATTTTGTCCTTGTTTTTGTACTATCAGTTCAAGTTACGGGTCTACAAACTCTAAGCCCCCAAATCATTTGGTGGCTGTCACAATTCGTCAACGAAGAAAACGCAATTGGCTTTTTGAAAATATGCTCTTCTGCCATTTAGTTGGCATATCTTCTAAGCCCTTTTACTAGGCGCTCCTCTGCAGTCAGGTACATTATTTCAGCGCTCAGTCATGTTTCATAGGGCAGTTTTAGATCAGTGGTAGAGCACTGGGCTCGCACTCCCAAGAGTAGTGGGTTGATCGCGGCCTTACCCCAAACCTTTCGATCCTGCTATGAGTAGGTACTAACAGAGAGGCCAGGAAAAGGGCACAGCGATGGCAACTTAATTCATTACCCTCTAAAAGAACATGAACATGATGTAAAATATTATATATACTATATGTATATATATATATATATATATATATATATATATATATATATATATATATATATATATATATATATATATATATATATATATATATATATATATATATATATAATATTATAATTGCCCCAAATATCGTTTGACATAATTCTCTTTGGATGAAAGTTATTCGCGAGGTATAGTGAAGTGAAGTGGATATTAACAGTAGTTGTCCGTTAACATTTGTGAATATGAAAAAAATGTCACGTGTATAAGTACTGCAATGGGTTATATGTATGTATATATAATATATATATATATATATATGGATTATATATATATATATATATATATATATATATATATATATATATATATATATATACATACTCTTTTATTCGTAATCATACCATTCATTTGCAGATCTCAGAAATATATATCTTCGGCCAGCTCTGCTCAATCTGTGAAGTGTTTCACGATGTTATATAGTTTATGTTTCCTCTTGAAGAATATTTGAAAATTCCGCGCAATCTGAAAGCAATTTACATATAGAGCTGTTATTGGACGGCGTAAAAACGAGATGGAAAAATGAAAAATGGCGAGAATTGAAAGGAAATCTCGTACGGAGGCAGATTCTTTTAGAGGCTGAATGTCGCAGCGGATGAATAAGACATTTGAACCAACTAGTGACGTATATTGGTTGCAGAAAGCATTATAGAACGGTGCGGAACCTTTTCGGAAAGTGAAAGTGAAAGAAGTGTTGGAAAGAAGGAAACATGGAAACGTCATAAACACAGATTCTGAAGTAAAGGAAACGAGAGACATAAGTGAAATGGAATGAGATGAATTAAATGAAATCGTAACTGCAGGAATAAAGACGTTGATATTAAACTAATAATAAATATTTGAATGAAATGGCTTTTTGAAAGATGCTTTTAAAAGCGCTTAATGTCGCAGTTACAATAAAACTTAGAAATGTGGTGATGGGGCAGAAATGAATAATGATTTCATTTAAAATCTATTGTCTCCGAGTTCATTAACCTTCGTTTGGGTCTCCTCCTTTTGTCCGCCACATTCTTTTCCCCTATTTTCATCTCAGGTCTGGATAGATAAGACCATTCTGGTTATTATCCCTACAAACTCTATCAAAGGAAGAGAAAAAATACATAAGAGATAGATGGGTATCAGAAAATGAAAGCTTTCGGGGGAAGTTAATTTGGAAAGATAATATGTGAAGAAAAGCGAAATAAAATCTTTGTTAAGTAAAGGAAACTATGAATGGATGTTTAGGAACGAAAAAAAATAAAATAAGTAAAATTTCTGCCTGACGCGGAGCCAGTAAAAATTGAGAAACAAGTGATGTATAATGGTTATTAGAATAAAACAGTCTGAATTAATACAGGATATATTTTCGAATATCCAGATAATAAGAGTAGAAAAAACCTTGAGATTTGGGAGTAATGTTAGCAAGGAGAGGAATAAAAATTCACCTCCAAAAAGACTGGAAATTTAAATGATTGAACTGTGGTAAAATGAGAAAGATCTGAAGATGGAGGAAGTATGAGAGCTTTTCTTGAAAACCTTCAAGCGAATAACTAAAAAAGAAAAAAGTTGGGAGTAGAAAGTAAATGAAAAAGTATATGAAACTAGAGAAACTGTATGAGTTGAGGTGATGAACATTAATGATAATTAGATAGAAATGAATTTAAAACAACAAAAACCAAAATGCAAAAAAAGAAACATTAAATATTTGAGAAATGTAATGCCAGGGCTTTTGTAACTTTGGTTTTTATTCTAATACAATTTGATTCTAATATTTTCGTTATAAATTACTCTCCTAAACAAATGCTCATATTCAGAGTTGGCACTTATACATTTATATTCGATAGGTTTCACTTTTCTTGGAATTCTGAGTAGTTTATACTGTATATAGCCGATATGAATGCTATACATGAGATGAAAGAAGAAAAACATGACTGATTATAGAAACTTCATTGTAATTGTAATTAACAGACGAAAATGTATAAAGCTGTTTAACTGCTTCAGGTAGATAATTCTATTTTTTGAAATAATATATCAAATGATTTTGTATGATCTCTTATGTTTGCGCTGAAGGAACTTACAGAATTTTGTCATGGGAATTCTAGTGGATGTTGTATTGAGGAGTATCGTAGTGGTAATACTGTAGCTATTGAAATGAAAATCATAGAGTGAGTACCCTAAATATAGAGGTATGTAGCGTATTTCATTTCATCAGAGTGTATATATATAACATATATATATATATATATATATATATATATATGTATATATATATATATATATATATATATATATATATATATATATATATATATATATATATATATTTATATATTTATATATATATATATATATATATACATATATATATATATATGTGTGTTTATATATAAATATACTGTGTGTGTGTGTGTGTGTGAAATCCACTTTTTACCAGGTACATATGTAATTGTAATAGCCACAATGCCCTCTTAACCTCTCGAATTCTTCGCGCTTTTTTGGATTCGCAAGTGCAAGAAATTTGAAGCAGTTATGATGTCCAATAGTTAGAGGGCATTGTGGCTATTACAATTATATATTTATCTGGTAAAAAGTGAACAGTAGATTCTACATATATATTTCAGCTTTAAAAGCAATAAAAAACGATTGCCCACTTGGCTGCAATGGAGAGGAAAGGTCTGTTCCAGCTCTAATAAATGTATCTGAATTCGACAGGTGAATATATGTACGAGAGGCAATAGACTATTATCTTTCTCGTAGCCAGGTCGGCAACGTGACCCCGTTATAATTATGGGACGCTGTTCGTCTCCCGCTACCTGACATCCTAACGGCTTCAAATTTCTTGCACTTGGATCTTAAGGCTTTGTGTGACAAGCGTATCCAAAAAACGCGTAGAATTCGAGAGGTTAAGAGGGCATTGTGGCTATTACAATTACATACATACATACATACATTATGTATATATATATATAATTATGTATGTGTTTGTGTTTACATATACCTTTATCAGAGGACATGTGCTATCGTCCCTTCAGCTGTCCCAAGTCTTTTGCCAAGTAGGGCAACAACTAACTTCAAAGTGAGAGCTAAGTTTTACGTTGAGTTATTTGACTTTTGTTGGTTTTAGTTTTCTATAAAAGAAAACTATTAAGATGGCTTTGTCTGTCCATCTGCACTTTTTCTGTCCACCTCAGATCTTAAAGACTACTGAGGCTAGAGGGCTGCAAATTGGTATGTTGATCATCCACCCTCCAATCATCAAGCATACCAAATTGCAGCCCTCTGACCTCAATAATTTTTATTTTGTTTAAGGTTAAGGTTAGCCATGGGTCGTGCTTCTGGCACCGCTAGTGGTGTCAGCCGCCGATGCATCTTCACTTGACCGCATCTGGGGTTCAACTGAGCGCTGCCCGGTTGTGGCTGAAAGTTTCATACTGCAGTACATTGAGAGTCTCCTCCTTAGGAGGCTAGTGCCATCAGTGCACTGAGGCATTACTTAAGGTTCTTTGCAGCGTGCCTTCGGCCCCTAGCTGCAACCCCTTTCGTTCCTTTTACCGTATACTTCCTTTCATATTCTCTTTATCCGTCTTACTTTCCACCCTCTCCCAGCAATTTATTCATAGTGCAACTGCGAGGTTTTCCTCCTGTTACACCCTTCAAACCTTTTACTGTCAATTTCCGTTTCAGCGCTGAATGACCTCATAGGTCCCAGTGCTTGGCCTTGGCCTAAATTCTATATTCAATTCAATTCAATAAATCGAGAGTTTCATACAGCATCATACGCTGTACAGAAAACTCTATTGCGACGAAGAAACTTCGGTGCATTTTTTACTTGTTTAATTTTAACCGGATTTTGAATTGCAGTTCATTAATTTCATATAAGATTCATTGACATAAAGAATTGTAATTTATAGGCTATGATGCATTTTATGTTTACTAATTTATTGGGTGGATCATTAAGGACTGAATGTAAATTACATTATTTAGACCTCTAATGTAATATCAACTGATTTGTGTTACATCTGCGGCTGCGTGGGCTTTACTTCATTCATTCACTTGAGATTGTTGCATTACAAGATACACTGTGATTACAGTATTTTGTTTTAGACTCCCTAAATTGTTTATTTCCATATTGTCGGAGATAAAAATGCATTATCGTTAGCTAATCATAGGTGCAAATGCATTATATTTACCTAAACGGAGCTAACGTTACAAGATAAATAGGCACCTAACGTCAAGATTTTTGCAGCTGAATTGATAATAAAAACACCTGCTTGTAATGGAAGTGTAATGAGATTTATGCTGTTTATTGTACTAGTGACACTGTTTGTATTTGATTTTAGGTTAGGCGTTTTTGACATGAGGCTTGTGATGTAAATTCCAAACAAACAGACCAGTATGTCAGTTATTTACCTGTTGTTGTAGGTAGAGCTTGGAAAGGAACAGTTGTTAGATGGTAAAAATGAGTTATAAAACGTTTGTATAATATAACAACTGTATATGTTTTCATAGGTAACTTTCGAAAATATTCCAGCCAGATGGTGAATCCTTTTGCTGATAAATTTACTTGTGTAAGAATCACTGCCAATTATCCCGTCCGTTGCGCCAGTAATTGAGGAAAAAACCATAAAACATGGTTATAAAAACAGTGACGGTGGCAATTCCAATAACTTGCGTGGCGGCTAAACTGACTGGAGGAAGATTTATGTGGCATGGTCACGTTATATTCCCCTAACAATTCTATGGCAAATAGAATTTTGTCACAAAAGTGAATTTTTGTTACCTTAAGATTTAGTCTGTTCTATGGTTAACTTTAATCTCTCTCTCTCTCTCTCTCTCTCTCTCTCTCTCTCCCTCTCTCTCTCTCTCTCTCTCTCTCTCTCTCTCTCTCTCTCTCTCTCTCTCTAAATTTGTGTTTTTTGTAATGTACAGAGGTATTCATATTCATTTTTGTAGGTGTTGGTTTAGTAAACATGACTATCTGTCATATAGTTTTGTTATATGGAACCAGGACCTCCATTATATTAGCCATATAAACCTACATACAAGGGTATCAATTTAGTGATTCTTAAAACTGAGATGGGCTCTAACGAC
>NC_089792.1:19847288-19852288 GCF_040412425.1 Macrobrachium rosenbergii
TATATATATATATATATATATATATATATATATATATATATATATATATATATATATATATATATGTATATATATATTTATTATATTTGCAGTTGTGTATGCACATATATATACACATATATATATATATATATATATATATATATATATATATATATATATATATATATATATATATATATATATATATATATATATATATATATGTGTGTGTGTGTGTGAGCATACATAATGGACGTATGTATATTAGCTTTTAAGCATACATTCAGGCATAAGTATGCATACATACCTGTTGGACATTAATATCATAACTCAACCTACCAAGTTGTTTAGGAGAGGGAAGCCAAGATGCTTGCCACAACCTTGAAGAATATTGATTTCTGATAGACTGGCGAGGGAAATTTCGGCCAAAGGCCTCATCACATCATAATGGAAACATATTTCGAAGTTGAAACGCATTGGTATTAAGTTGATTTACGTTAATGGAGGGTTGGGTATTTTAATTTACGTATAACTGATGATCATTTTTTTAATGTATTAACCAGATTTCAAAATCCAAAGTAAGCAAAATATTGCAATGATAATGTTTGAAAACACAAGGATTGATACTAAAGTGTGACTTCATCCTTACTGCAATAGTGGTCTTTCTTGCCGAGTCAATAACACATACAGCCAGTTGGATGCCTTATTTTAAACTTTAAATATTCATATCCTTGTAGAATGGTGGTTTGCTATGAATATAGTATTATATGCGCGCACACACACACACGCGAGCATGCACTCACTAACTCATTCACTTCTTGCTCCTCAACCTCCATAAACGTATGATATATATATATATATATATATATATATATATATATATATATATATATATATATATATATATATATATATATATATATATATATATATATATATATATATATATATATATATATATATATATATATATATATATATTATTTATATATATATATATATATGAAAATATATTATTTCCGAGGTAGAGTATATATAAAGGACGTTTGTAGCTTTCTGATTGTATATGAATCACGGTGATGTGATAAAAGTATATATATATATATATATATATATATATATATAGTGTGTGTGTGTGTGTGTGTGTGTGTGCGCGCACGTATAACTGAATCACAAAGATATGGAACATGAATGTATAAATAAAGGCTATAATGCCACATAGGAAAATTGAAACAACGGAGTGGTTGCTAGGCCCTTCGATACAACTGTCCTCATTTGCTGTCTGCGTCTTTCCAAATTTTATGCACTACTAAGAAAAATGGATGTACTGAATGACACAATCTGAGGAAAGCCAGAATGACCTGACCACTAACCTTACTGACTAAATTCTTTCAGTATCGATTATTGATGAAATAATGATCATTTTGCTGTCTGCGTCTCTCCAAATTTTATGCACATTGTGCAAGCCTGTTGAATTATTAAACTAAGATTCCAAACTTGTAATTGGATATTGGCATTGATCTTTTACCTGTACCATGCATCTATTTGAATAAGTGCTTGCTCAACTATTTATATCCATTATTGTCATAGAATATTCCGTTGGAAGCATAGTTATATGCCGTTCTAAGAACATTTATCCGAAACTTTAATTGTTTTCGTCAAAGTCATAGTACACAGTAATTACATTTTATTGGCGCTGAAATTTTAATACTTAATTTTTAGTACAATTATGCACTTTACTTGCGTGAGGAGCCGTCGCTTGCTCTGGCTAACTTACCACTCCTTCAGCAATAAATAAAATCCATTTGTCTTCATGCTTCATACTTAGCAGAAGACGAGTAGAACGGTATGAATCGCTGTTACCTTGATTTCATCATTCCGTTTTCGTATTACCCGGTTTTCAATGTCCTTATAATCAGTAACTTTGCATTGCTTTGGTATCCTTCATTTTTCACTTCCTTATCGTAAATATTTAAGAAATACTGTTCTCAGACGTTTTCTTCCATCGTTTACATAAAATAAGTGATACGATTAGTATATTGCTTCAAGTTCTAATTCCACCCCTACTAATGTTTGAATAATTTAAATGTTCGCATATATACCTCTTATTGAGGTAATTGTATATACTTCATACTAAGGGGATAAAGTCCTTCAGTTCTGACCTTTAAAATTTTAACTTAAATATATTACAGAAACAGGAAATATATTGTGAAGGGTAAATCTATCCCTGCCCATGACCAGGAATTCTCCCCGATCCCGTAGCACCAAGGGCAGCAAGAGCGATAAATCACGATATTAGGACTTCATGAAGCTGAATATTTATGAGGGACAGTAGTATTGGGGACGAAATTCATCACTCTTATGAATCCTTATTCTATAACTTTCCCCAGCCATCGACCAAAAGCCTGAGGTGGAAAGTTTATCCTCTCCCTGTCAAGGGAAATGCATCTTCAAATAATTAAAGAAATATCTATTAAGAATGTTGCGTTAATAATCTGGAAATCTTTGCTTCAAGCTTTTTTAATCTTTTCTTTCTTCCGTTTTTCTAAAACTTACCACCTTCAGTTCTTCTGTTGTTTCCTTCTGGGTGAAGTGTTATTATTTTTCCAGCCCTCCCCACCCTCGCCATCATATTTCCATCGGCTCCCATCGAGCTTTCAGTTGATGATGTGCCTTGTATTTCTTACAACTGTTCGTAGCATTTGCCCCTTGTTTAAAAAGTTGGCGACATTAGCATCAGGAGAGAAATCAGTGATGAATGATTCCGGGTGAAGGGAGTATATTTCCTATATGATTGATGCAACTATTACATGAAATCAAACCATTACCCTAAGTTGCTTAGATGTTTTGAGGTATCCTAAACACGGCCATTTCTGAGGTTAGCTGTTTGTTACAGTGTAGCGGAAAATCAAACTGCTGCAAAACTTCGATCTTAGGTCAGGTTATCAGTAGAGACACACATCATTGCCTGCAATGAGAAACTCTGAAATAGAAAGTAAAATGCGGTAAATTGTTGATTCCCAAGGGTTGCGAGCAAATGGAGTCCAGTTTGTTAGCTTTTTAATTTTCACCACTTTGTTTTCTCTTCAAATGGCGTTCTTCCCTAAATTTATTTACAATTCTGTGACCTTCCCAACCTCCTATTTTTGCAATTGCTCATCACTCTTGTAACATTTTTGAAGTTATGATTTTTATATTACTTTGAAGTTTCTTGTCATGGAGAAGGTTGATTTTCTACATGGAAAACGTGATTAGTAAAATCAGTAAATAAACCAAAAATAATACTTTTATTGGCCGTATTGTACGAATTGTATGTATAGCTTACTGTTTATAGAAATTTTTGCCCCGCTAAAAATTAATAGCAGAGTTTCAGAAGACTTATATTGGGATTTTAATGAAACACTTAGCTACTTTCCAGTCTGCCCTTGAATAAAAAATTCTAACTTCAGCGAAATGAATGTAAACGACGGCCAATATAGAGTCATTTTCAAATTAATTTTAGTTGATTGTTCTAAATTGTTTGAATTGCGTAAGTTAAAAGAAGTAAAAACTTTCATAAACATTGTTATAGGATCAGTTGAAAGACTCATTCTGGCCAGGTTTACGGTATAAGGGAAATGGTTATATATATTGATTATTTACACACACATATATATATATATTATATGTATATATATGTAAAAGTTAAGTATGCCTTAGTTTAACCAGACCACTGAGCTGATTAACAGCTCTCCTAGGGCTGGCCCCAAGGATTAGGCTTATTTTACGTGGCCAAGAACGAATTGGTTACTTAGCAACGGAACCTACAGCTTATTGTGGAATCCGAACCACATTATAGCGAGAAATGAATTTCTATCACCAGAAATAAATTCCTTAGACGGCCGGAGACTCGAACTCGGGCCTAGCGAGTGCAAGCCCACAACTCTGTCGACTCGCCTGACGAGGAACAATATATATATATATATATATATATATATATATATATATATATATATATATATATATATATATATATATATATATATATATATATATATATATATATATATACATCAATAGTTAATCATGTGAAGCTGCACCATTATTTTATGATTTTGTTACCTTTGATAGTATATAGTTGCCTTGTCCTTAAAAGATGATCCTAGGGGCTGTGTTCAACTTATCAAGTAATTCATGGAAAGGAGTGAGAAATGACGGAAGGAGACTCTGATGAGGTGTGACGTCCTGATGGTCTTCTCAAGAAAGCTGACACTGAATAATGAGAAACGTCATACTCAGAAGAATCAGTTGTTTGTACCGAAGTTTCATACCTGATAAAAATCCAGAGATCTGTGATTTTCATTCTTTCTGCAGCATACGTAGAATACAAAAGAATGGTAAAGTGAGGAGATAGAGCAGAATGTGTTTAGGTGGCTGTACGGCAGACGGTTGAACATGTGATAGGTAAATTGTGATTGATGTTAGGGATATATCTAATAGGATGAAAACGCGGATAAATGACACCGAACTAATGTTTAATAATGGTGTGGAAGATTTGAAAATTGAAATGCATAAGGGCATGTATTCGACTGATGACAGTAAGCCAACGGTGTTCTCATAGTGCACCTACATAGGCTTATTAAGAGCTGTATTAGACATAGATGCTTTCATTTTTCATTAATTCATTTTGTGATTATTGATGCAACAGTTGATGTTATTCTCTCTCTCTCTCTCTCTCTCTCTCTCTCTCTCTCTCTCTCTCTCTCTCACTTGGTTTAATGGATACTCATTAATACACAGTGGTGTGTGTGTGTGTGTGCGCGCGCTTGTGCGTCCGACAAAATCTAATACGATTTCAGTGCGTTAAATCGAGCCTAGGTTATTTTGTATTATTGCACGAACTTCGCTCTTTAGGCAACGAGCGATTGAATTATTGATGCCATCTACGCATGAGGCTATGGTGAATTCATAACCCCAGACATCTGTTGCCATCTTATCGATAACCTATAAAATGTTACCTGTAATCACTCTCATTCTTA
>NC_089792.1:19854788-19879788 GCF_040412425.1 Macrobrachium rosenbergii
CTAAAATTGCAAAAACTGCTATAATGTTTCTCTAGAGATAATGATAATTACGCCTAACTAACAGCCACAATAACTGACTCATTATACGCATGAAAGGTCGTTACGATCTATAAGATTTATTTTCACTATTTTGAGAGAATAGGCGGAACTTGTGTTTCAGTTGTACTTTTTTATTCGCAAGACCAGATGCCGTGTGCATACTAACAGTTTTCCATGGAAATTATGCAAGCTATCGTAGGTACTTTAATATATCATTGTGGTCTAAATTTCGCTAAGTTGATCGTCGTTGGTTTCGGGATATAAATGGCACATGATCAGAATTCAAACTGACCATAATGCATCCTGATTTTAGGATGGGTGTCCGCCCTAATATATCAGAGTTTGGATGTTCTTTGTCAAGGCTAAAAGATTGACAGATGGATGGACCGTTAGTTTCTTGGCTATAGTTTATGCTGTGAGTTTCTAGTATGGTTATTATTATGTATTTTTCCCAACTAGCGTGTGCATAAGCTTTATGCTATTTGTTCATAGTGTTTCTTCAAGCAGATGCACTACAGCAAGTTTTTTCAGCGGCTTCCTTACTGAATACCCCTGCGCCTACAGTGTGACCATGAATTATCAGGCCATTAACAAGTCCTCCCATGTAGTGAAGAAAGGTTATAAAATTGAGACGGTTTCGTAATGGAATTTCATTGTAATCTGACTAGTTAATTGAGAATGTAATAATTTTTCTATACGGATGTTCATCAACCCAATACTAATGTATAAAATGAAAGTTCACGCAGTGAAATATGCACCGGTACGAAGCTCTTGCTAAACATCTTGCCACCCTCAGGTTGAGACCTGAAGTACCCGTACAAATGGAGGACTTTTTCTTAGCTGGTATATTTGGATAGTGAATCTTTTCTGACAGGATGGGTAACTCATGAAATAATGATGGATGTGCTGCAATATTCATACGCTCAGATTATAATTATTTGTTTTAATATTTAGTGAATATACAATATGTATTCAGGTTTCAAACTCAATCGGTTTTGTTACGTAAATCGTTGAAACCTTATAAAATATGTCTTATTTAATTTAGTGGTTAGATCTTAATAGACATCGATCTGCAGATTTCCAACCTGAATGATATTGTCATGGTATGGATTTTCCCTTTCCTTATCCTTTTAGCAATTTTTCCCTGGGCGTAATTGTGCCATTAATGTTCTTGGCGTTCAAGTTCTAGTTTTGTACCTTCCTCTATCCTGGTTCTACTTCCTTTGCCGGATGGTACATTTAAGCATGTTTTTTTTTTCCTCCTTTGGTTGGTAACTGGTTATCACTCATTTGCGTAAAATTACCAATTATTAATTTTCTGTTCTAGTAATTTTTAGTTAGGTATATTATTTAGTTCTCTCCGTTATTATTTGTCTTAGATAAGTTTTTATTTAATTTTGCTGAAGGTTGTAGGTAAATAATATTTTATCATATTGCATAAGAAAGATTGCCCGTTGTGGATGGTGTTAATTTAAATAATCGATGATTGGTATTCGTCTTTGTATTATCTGCTTTCACTCCATTATTGGTAATAAAGACTGGTTTTTTATGTGAAAATAATCACTGTTTTACAAATGCAAATGGCGTAGTGTGATATAAAACAATACAGAATTTTTCTAAAGACTGTTTACGAGCTACATGATTTACAGGAAGAAACTGAGAGCGTGATTGTCAACGCAGATAAATTATCAATAATGCCCATTTGTTTAAAATGTATATAGAATATTTTCGGTGGATTCCGTACTGTTAAAATACACGTCGTTACTTAAGAGCCTTAACGTTTAGGCTAGAAGCCAGATGTCGAGATCCGTATTATATTTGGTTTATCATGGTAGTTCTATAACCAAATAATCCATCCAACATGAAGAAAGGACCCATGAACTATTATAGTTTTTAGTTGAAATGTAATGCGACTGGTGCCTTTCCTCTGTGGGAACAATAGCACCAAAACCAAAGCAGGCTGGTGTGTGTGTGTGTGTGTGTGTGTGTGTGTGTGTGTGTGTATACAATAAGGAGCTTATGAGTCTTTCAAATCAGGGTACGTCCAGTCTGATTGGTAATGATTTCGGAAAAGCAATTCTTTCATTTTATAATGCGAATGATAAGTGCTCCTGCTGTGGTCTCGTGTCCTTCTCCCTGCTTTCTGTCTGTATATATTTATCTTTTCTTCCTCTTATCCTTCCCCTTCTTCTCCTAGCAAATACACTCACCTCTTTTTATCTCCTTGGCTCATTGCATTGCCTCAGGCTAGTTTGCATTTTTATACTTATTAAGAATCGTGTATTTGCTAAAACTTTTCTCTTACAGAAAGTTTGTAATAAAGTTTCCTTAACAAGGAAAGTCGTATGAATAAATGATATAGTCTGGAGCGTAAAAGAAATTTGAAATCTTTTTTTTTATTTCTGTCATTCAGTTTTGTACTGCAAGATTTTCTTTACAAAGGGAAAGGAACGAAAGATAATATAAAAAGAATCTGAATTAACGCAATGTTTAAGGAGCAACGAGGGTTCCTCTCTCCGCTCTCTCGCTCTTAAGGGATAATCTGTTGCCGGAAATAATCTTTAATGACCGGAAGTCATTAGTTCTGTATAACCCGGGCACCATTTTAAGTAAAATCGCATTCTTTTGCTTCAGCGGCGGGGTGACTAAAACGAGAGACATTTTCACCTCTTTTCATGGAGGGCGTTGGGAACGATTGCTTCAGCTATAACAGATCAAGAACTAAATTTAGTCTGAAAAGATTAATGGACTGGCTGGCGAAGGATTGTTTAAAGGCAGACGGACAGAATAGGAAGAAACACAGTCAGGTTGAACACAAACCTTTTTTTAAACACGTGCTGTTTTCCAAAAAGAGACAAAATTAAAGTTGTATATTATTTTAGAGAGATTCCAGGCCCCTGTTTTTCTTACAAACAGTGACGGAAGCAAATATATGTTATACGTGGAAGACAAACAGTCAAAGCAGAGAACTTTCTGTTTGCGAATGCGCTGAGAAAAATGGAAATCCATTCTGTATTTCACAATGTATGATATTCGATTAAGTAAATCTGTTAGATAGCACGTTGCCCTAAATGAGTCTGCTTTAAAACAACAAAACGGGAATAAAGAAATATCTGAAGACTTACATTATTATTGGTGGAAAATATTGTTAGATCACTACTATAGGAAAAATTATTTCTCATCTGTGAATATGTAAGAATTAAAAGCTGAAACTTGGGAAAACTTTCCAGCCTTATATTTCCAGAGTATTGAATGTCAGACTTCAGGGAGTAGAGAAATGATTACTCTATGATGCTTCCCTTGGCAGGTTCAGTAGCTGGAGTGAACGCCGATGTCAGAGGACTCTGGTCAGTTAGCTGGAGTGAACGCCGATGTCAGAGGACTCTGGCCAGTTTAAGAAAAGAAGAACTGTTAATGAAACGTGCCACAGACCGTTAGAATTTGACGTGGGTGGTAGCAACAAACTTTGAAATTCGAACAGGCAGTGGAGTGAGGAATTGTGAAAAATCAGTAAATTTCTATTTTATATCAGGAACGTAAAAACAATGAAAGTGGCGTCTGTTAATTTTAATTACGAATTGATAAAATTAAGATATGATTTTTTCCTAGATTAAGAATTGCCGTTATTTCGTTGCTTAATACAGGAATGGTATTTTGGAAAATCTAGTAGAAACTTCTGCTTACTACATTCCCAGTAAGGTGGCGAATGAAATCTTAACACATCAAATTATCAGGAGAGAAAGCCTAGAAGAGAAGTGGAATTCAAGGGAACTGAGAAGACTTAAAACGATACCAAAATAATAGAGCAGTCTAACTTCTGGAAACTGAATATCATTAACAGATTAGATGGTCGCTACTTGAGAAGGTCATTAAAACTTGAGGAAGTTAAATAGTAAAGAGACTTGAGAAAATTAGATATTAATTGGAACTGGGCAACTTTGGTCGTATTGTAATTGAGAAAGTTCATGCATCGCCTAGGTTCTTAACAATGAAGCCACAGTAATATTGTAAAGCGCGTTGCAAATGCCGCTGCTGCAGTTTCAACAAAAGAGGCAAGACCTGAGAAGAAATGCTACGCTTCCCCTTTTGGCCACAAACTCCCCACGCACATAACCCCACGTCCCCACACACCACACCTACTCTGCCATTCTCCCAGCTCCCACCCCCGGGGCGGAGAAAGTTTTCAGTTTTTTTTTTTTTTTTTTTTTTTTTTTCATTTTGGTCTCGTTCTTTTGAAATCAAAACCTATTGTCCGGTTCCTTTTTACTCGTTTACTGGAGTTTCGGATTGCGTTCCTTTATGGCGAATTTATTTTTATTTGCTCGTGTATGTTTTTACATTTT
Organism: Macrobrachium rosenbergii; assembly: GCF_040412425.1. Taxonomy (NCBI): domain Eukaryota; kingdom Metazoa; phylum Arthropoda; class Malacostraca; order Decapoda; family Palaemonidae; genus Macrobrachium; species Macrobrachium rosenbergii. The sequence continues at coordinate 19,859,171 of NC_089792.1, forward strand.
CCTAAGGGCCACTTATTTGTTTAGGTACAATTTTTGAAAACCATTGTTGGGTGGCTACCGACTATTTATTATTATTGTACAAACTCATGAATATGATCAATATTAGCAGTATTTCGTTTGACTGTTTTGAAACAGCACCAGCCTAATTTGAGATGCAATCTAACTTAGTTGTGTCTGAATTATGATAGGCGTTTGGGTTTTTGATGTTAACTTAACTTACAATGATTTTGTATACAGTGATCTTCTGAAAACGTTTGAGAGAGTGAGAGAGAGAGAGAGCTTTGGGGGCCGAAGCACTGGGTCGACTTAACTCGAATCCAGATCAATTGCTTTATCATCCTGATTTTTTATTTGTTTTATGCTTTCGCCTTGCCAACTTGTCTCTCTCTCATTAAAAAAAAAAAAACTGCAGTTAAAATATAAACAAGTAAAAAATGCACCGAAGTTTCTTCGGTGCAATCGAGTTTTTTGTACAGCCGCTACAACGTTTAATCAAGACCACCGAAAATAGATCTATCTTTAGGTGGTCTCGGTATAATACTGTATGAGCCGCGGCCCTTGAAACTTTAACCACAGCCCAGTGATGGCCTATCCTATATCGTTGTCAGAAGCACGAGTATGTCTAAGTTGAACCTTAAATAAAATAAAAACTACAGAGGCTAGAAGGCTGCAATTTGTTATGTTTGATGATTGGAGGGTGGATGATCAATATACCAATTTGCAGCCCTCTAGCCTCAATAGTTTTTAAGATCTGAGGACGGACAGAAAAAGTGCGGACAGAATAAAGTGCGGACGGACAGACAAAGCCGGCACTATAGTTTTCTTTTACAGAAAGCTAAAAAGGACGTATCGACTACATATATCGTGTGGTTAGTTCATTCGTTATATCAGTAACGAAGCTATTTCTTTACATACCCGCAAAATATATTGGTTCTATATATATTTGGATTCATGATCAGCTTTCCCCATACGAGAAGATATTGGTAGTTTTGGACATTGCATCATTTATGATCTGATTACGCTTGTTTTATGTTGTGTCGTAACTAGGAATTTCGTTTCCATGAAATGGAAATTACTTTCTTCCCCTTCATTTTCTATGTGCGATGAACAAATATATGAGCAGTGACTGTGGGTTTACTCAGCTATTTTATGGAGATCTAATAATTCTTTTATCTTAATGGTAGGCGAATTACACGCAAGATATAAGGTAGTTTGGGGCAAATGAGGGGCAGAAAAATGTGTTGCGTGATATAAGTGTAGACCTTTTATTAGTTTCTCTCTCTCTCTCTCTCTCTCTCTCTCTCTCTCTCTCTCTCTCTCTCTCTCTCTCTCTCTCTCTCATTTCGAATACCTTCTGACATTTGGAATTCAGCATTACGCGACAATCAAGTTTTCATGTTTATATCTTGCGTTTTCTTCGAGTTTTTCATGGTTTTCAAGAAATAACTTTTTTTTTTTTTATCTGACAAGGTTTCAGATAATTTCTTTCCATCTTGGTGACTGTAGTAGCTTTGGTCCGAATACATCCGACTGGTTTCCCGAATGCAAAATTATTCATGAGTTTCCATGGAAAAACGAAATTCATTCCAACACGAAATGTGAAGCCTCGCATTGCGTTTACATGGTAATTTCGTAATCGTAATCATGTATCAAATTGTAATTGTTATTATGTAAACAAAAGATAGAATGGAAACCACGTTCCATTTCCTAGATAACGCTTATCTCTCTTAAGTGACTGGATGTGAGTAGTCGACTCATGTTTAAAGTTTGCAATTTACATGGCTCCAGAGGGACTGGAAGGGAACCCGAATAGAACACACTTTTTTCAAGCTGAAGTTACGAACTATCCTTTAAGAATCTGGTAAACTTCTTAAGACTTTGCGTATCTGGAATCCTCAGGAGGAGAGAGAGAGAGAGAGAGAGAGAGAGAGAGAGAGAGAGAGAGAGAGAGAGAGAGAGAGAGATCGTGGGGAGTACTTAAAACGACTTTAAGTAGAAGTGATAAATTAGACTGTTAATGAGTTTATAATTTTTTTTATGGAAGGACAAACTCACTTATTGTGTTAGCTTTTAAGAGGAAGGTTCTTTTATTTAAATTGTGTGGCGCACTATTCTTTATTAGCAAAGGTAATAAATTAATATCTTACCATTGTCTTTCTCTTTGTTTGCTAGATGGAAAAGAATCGAAAGAAAAAGAATCCAAAGAAATAAAGAATCAGAGTCAATGTGAGCACAAATGAACGGAATTTCAGCAATTTTTTTATCAGCGTTGAGTAGGAAATGTTACCGTTAGTGAAACTAAAACCAAGTAGCAAATAAATTTGATAATTTTTGCAAGAGAAAAAGAAGAAGAGGGAGAACAGTCTATAATATTGAAGAGAGAAACACTCTAAATATTGATCTAATTTCCGATAATAAAATGTGGTCAAAGATTAAACGATGTATTTGCTACGATTATTATATGATAAAAAAGGCAAAATGAAAAGGCACTGGGATGAACGAAGGCCTCTGGGTGAGAAACAGAAATAAAGTCAAATAAATTGGGAAAACTAATTCTTTGGATGCTAGCACTGAGTTATGTAGAGGGATCAAAAGTTTGAGAACGTCTAAAACATTGATCTTGTCTTAAAAATATTACACCTTCATTGCAAGTATTATACCTTCATTCATTCTTCATTGCAGTGCACAGTTGCTTTTATAAATTTGTTCAAAACAGATTTGAGCCAGGACTCACGAAGTCACTAAGAAAACATTGCACATTTGAGACAGCGTTTGCATCGGCGCCTTTTTCTTGTGCCCTTTATCCACTTCTTCCCCTGTTCTTTATTTTGGTGATGAATCACCATCCCACATCTCTCGTACAGTCGCTCGTCAGACATATCCTTAGCCTTTTAAATCTAATTTTTAGAACGCGTGTGAAAGAAGAAGAAAGAAACGGAAATTGGTTCATTCTCTTTTAAGACTCTTGAGACGCAAGAGACAAAATTCTCGAAAGCTATTGGCATCCATAATTTAGTCAAGTTCAGTCTGCGAGATAGTGTCTGTACTCCTCTACTCGGGGTTGAACAGCCCAAATCAACCAGTTTATCTTTGTTAGTAATTTCTGGGCATTCAATGCGTCAGATGTGTTTTGAAGAGATAAACAAACTTTATAATTACAGTGTAATAAAAATCGAAACCAGTAATTTTTTATCTATTTTACTTATCCCGAGTATTACACAGTATAATGGGTCCATCCACATAGATATATGCACTGCTGTTTTCATGGTCATGGTTTTTTAATCTTGTAGTTTTCCTATGGCAAGATGGAATTCATTGTAAACAATATTATAAAAAATAATGCCTATGTGTAGATCATTTTCCCTCTGCCGCTAGGCCCTTTATTTTTTGTCGCTTGTTAAGGTATTTTATGCTGTTGTTTCGTCGATTGATACCGCGTTCCAACATACAGCTAACTAAGCAGCACAGTGTAGACCACAATTTCCCAGATTTTCTCGAAAAATTCCTACAGCACTGAAATTTGGAGCTAACTCTCATGTTGCTTTCCTTCAGTCCTATAGCCACTTGTATTTTAAGAGGTCAGGTATGTCGCTCCCTTTGGTCACCATGTTGCCTGTTCCACTAGTCTTCCCCAAGAATAAAATGAACGGGGCTTATTCATAAGAAATTATTGATGCAAGTTAAATTGAGTATTGAAGTGCGTAGAAGGTATTTTTGGTGTTACTACCCTAAACAGCTGTTAAGGGCTGCTTTTAGAAGCAAAGGGTCCTTTAAACAGCCACAAGTATGTGTGAATATCGAATCCCTTGTACCGTAGGAATAACTTGCACTCAGAGGAAATTATTATTGATAAGTTCATCTGACCCCTGCCAGGATTCTTAACTGGCCAGGATAGATGCACTAATCAGTTATAGTTTTCCCTGGGTAGAGTGGATTCAGTATTCACCGATATTTGTGGCTAGATGTTCTCAAATATAAAAATTTTAAGTGTGTAAACGTGATAAAAATTCACAAACACACACTTTTATGATAAAAATTCATGTGTGTGTAACATATACTTTTACATATACTGTATATATATATATATATATGCATATATATATATATAGTATATATATATATATATATATATATATATATATATATATATATATATATATTATATATATCACAGTTACAGCTGTAAAGTGGAAAGAAAAAATACCCAAAGGTGTGGAGAAACATTATGTTTATTCAGGACAGTTTTCCGGTTTGTTTACCTTTTGCTGGGAGGGAATTCAAGGTATCAGTTCGGAAGAATAGTTTTGACATTGAATAGAAGATGTCTGTAGATATGCCTATGGCAATATTTTGATAATTTAATCTGAATATTGGTAAGAGAAGAGTACAAGATATAGGAAAACTAAAAATGGCAATAAGAATCTTTTTGAAGGATATTTGGTACAATAACGTTATAAAACATCAACAAACGTCAGACAAGTCCATTAGAGAAAGATCATTTTATAACAAATAAGGTCGTATATCCAATACAGAGCAATAGAATGTTGAAAAGAAACAATTGGTACTACGTGTTGGAATTATTGTTCAATAGCAGAGCACAGTAAACGAAGTCAGATTCTACTGTACCAAGAAATCTGTTCTTTGTGTACCTGATCTTTACATCATGTTGTTTTGAAACTACAGAATGGAGCTTTGTAATCGAGTCCTGTTACTCGTAACAGTAAAGGATGCAAAGACAGATTCTTTTATCAAAACAAATAAAAAGAAAAAAATCAATTTTGCCTTTATATGATTAAGTAGAGAAAAGGTTGTAATAACTGGAAAATCCAAAGCACATTTTCTGGAAAAAAAAAAAAGGAAACTTTCTGTCGTCACCTGAATTAGACTGGCGTCTGTAGACTTAAAAATATGAAAAAAAAGCCCTTTTCTATCGTGATGATAAGGATGAATGCTATATACCTCATTGCAGAGGGCGTCATTGATAACAGCAGCCTCCATCAACTGAGGCTGAGCAGTGCAATAAAAAGAAGAAAACTAATTATGCAATATAGTACTTGTTTTTCCTAGTCATAATCCCCAGGTTTCTGTAGTACCGTTAATGTTGTGCAGTATGGTAATATAGGCTTAATACAAAGCATCGTTAGTTGATAATAATGGTAGATATCTCCAAGACTGGTTATGAGTAAGTAGTTCCTCGGCATGACAAAATGGTAGACTATAGTGTTCTGAGAATAAATTCGTAACTCGGACCTTTAGAAGTAAAAAGAAGTACGGCCATTCTACTGACAGATCACACAAACAACAGAAAGACAGGAATTGTTCTGTACTATAATTAAACTGACAATTAGGTGACCTCTACTGCCGCCATTAGATAAGATCCTGGGCTTAATGCTAATTGGAGAATACCCAAAATGAACTGTAAGCTGGAAAACTCTGGAAATCCAAGGTTGATGTTGTGTAATGTTAAGACATATTATGGAGATCTTATATTCGTTTATACATTAGAGAGGATGTTATGTGTGCCATCAGCAAGGCGTCGTTTGCAATGCGGAATGACTTAGAAGGATATCGTTGCTCTCTTAAATTTTTTTATGCAGAAGCATGTTAACCCTTGTTCGCCTTAAAGCTCAGTGATACTGGTGACGCCTATCGTGCAACAACGCTGAAACTGCTGTGGCTTCACCATTGCAGAGTTGATGACATCGCCCTATGCCATCTGTATGTCAAGAATTTTATTTACCAAGAATGTTGTATCAGTCACGGCATTGTTGTTTCGTTTTGTAAGGTTAATTTGACCTTGTTTCAGCACGGTTATCGTTCCTGCGAGCGTCCCGTTCGAGAAAGCAGAAAGAGTAGGATTTTGAACTCACTAAATTGCCGTGGCCTCACTTAGAAAAAGTGGTCTTTGTTGACTCTGAGAGATGTAAGTTGTAAATGTTATGTTTGAATGCATATAGCATGGTAATTAATCAGACACAGAAAGGAGAGTCGTTATCTCAATGTTGTTAAAAAGACGGCAAGGAAACAAAGGATTTTGAGTCGAAGAGAAAACCCCATGTCATTGTATGGGCCTTATATATATATATATCTGTATACTTAAGTAAAAGCGCATATTTTCGCATCGTCTGTAACAAGTATTAAATTTATTTGTTTTCTGAAAAGGGCGTGATGAAATAACACCAACGCATAAATTTAATTTAGAATATTTTCTGTCGCTATAACGTTTGATTAATAATTTCCCAATGACGTGTTATCGTTACCCTCAGTAAATATTTATAGATCACCCTATGTCATCCCCATCGATGACAAAGGATATTGAGCGTCTCTTTGTTAATAGGTGCTTGCCACAAAGGAGCTTGTTTTCTTGTTTAATGTTCTTGTTTTTGATGCTGTGGGAGAAAATGTATCTGCCCTCACTAATGTTTGTTAAAATGAGTGACTGACATTCCACATCTCATGCATGACCTAAATACTCAGACAAGTGAAGTGCGAGTCTAGTTCCCATTAATAATCTTCGCCGTCTTCTGTTCTTCCTCTTCACACTGATTTTCTTTACTCCTCCTCCTTCTCCTCCTCTTCCTCCATTTCGTCTTGTCTGACAACTAAGGCAAGAGCTGGTCTGTAGACCGTAAATGTGGAACAGAAAATTGGACAAAATCATCATTTTCCTTGAAATTGAAATCGATTCGGAATTAATTTTGAAAGCATTCGAATTCACTGAAATGCTAGTTTTATCCCTGTGAATTCTTAAGGCCGGCCACACCTCTTGTCTCTGGTAGTTTCAGTTAAATTGCGTAACCCTTAACATTTCCCACTTTTGAAACCCTAAATTCTACGGACCAATATTCTGAGATGTTTTGTAATCGTTTACCTTTTCCTTAAAAAAGATTCAGTGCCATTGATTTTACAACTCTTGCACATCGCTACTGTTCCTATTACTACCGTTGTTGCATCGGCTGTTAAATATAATAATGGCAATGAAAAAATAACAAGCAGTATCTTGGCATACCGAAAATATCCCAGTTTCTTCCTGTCTGGTAATAAGTCACATAATCTTTTACCGATTCTTTTTTCAAACTTACAGAATGTATTAGAACAGAAAAAGCACTTACGTTCCGTAGGGAATCGCTTTGAGTTTTCAACCAGTCACAGATCACTGTCCAATAAGGTTCATGGTCTATTGTTAGATTTGTTTCTCTCGTATTTATTTGTGTCTTGTTCTTTCTTTTATCCTCGTTCGAACAAGAGCAAGTCTTTTTGACGAATATTCTCTCTCTCTCTCTCTCTCTCTCTCTCTCTCTCTCTCTCTCTCTCTCTCTCTCTCTCTCTCTCTCTCTCAAACACATATAATATGCAATTGTTTGTAAATTATGAAAGGAAGAGAAAAAAAAGAGACGATAAGGAGTAAGACATATACGTATTTAATTTGATTATCCAATATACATTAAATACTATATTCATTTTTAATGAGTGATAGTTTGCAATGTAAATAAGAGCCGAGCTACAAATCCCTAAAGCCCACAATTCTTACCTGAACATAAAATTTCAGAACCTTTTGGTGTCGTCTACCTTTTTAACTTTTAAATAAAACAAGAGTTACTGAAAGCCAAGCTGTAGTGCTAAATTTGTGGTTTAAATATGGGGAATTCTATGACAATAATGTTATATTTCATGGATAAATAGATTTTCTTTTGTTGTGCTGGCACCATGTGGCTCTGTTTGCACTGCCCTCTTTAAAATTCAGCAGCAAAGTCCACCTTGGTCTTGATAGAGTCTCATTTCAGCTTAACTCTCTCTCTCTCTCTCTCTCTCTCTCTCTCTCTCTCTCTCTCTCTCTCTCTCTCTCTCTCTCTCTCTCTCTCTCTGTCTTATGGTTATATATCATCAGAGAGTAATACCTATACCTGAATTAATCCGTGCCATCACCTTTTTGAGGAACCTTCAACAAAAGACTCCTTAGTTTAGTAAACTGTACCATTTTGTTTCCAGAGCTCCTAAATCTAGTACTAAATGCGGTTTGTACAGTTTTAATTGATATATTTATGTAAGTATTTTTAGGCGCAGTAGCATCCTAACAGAAGATTGGTACCAGAAGATGGAAAACTTTCGTTTTTTCTTCTTCACCCCATCTCAAAGCAATAAAACTCACCTACTCTGAAACTTAGAATGATGGCAGAATTCAAGAAGATAATCTGTAAATGTATTTAGGAGTAAGTATAATGGATAATGGTAGATGAGAGATATGAATTGTAGAATAGGGGAAGTAAGGAAAGTTGCACTGTGTGCAAAATATTAGGACGAGACATCTGTTGTCTGTGGAAGCTAAGGTTGCAGTGTATGAAGGGATTGTTGTGCCGATCCTACTTTATAAAAGCAAGGTGTGGATGCTGAATGCGAAGAAGACCTTTTGAAATAAACTTTTTGCATTAGAACTGAAGATGCGAGAGACTTGCTGACACATAGAATTGGTAAATGGTTAGTGTAGGTTGAACTATGAGCCAGAGTTTTTTGCATGTAGTCATGTGGAAAGAATGGCAGATGATGCAGTGTTGAAAATCGTATAATTCGGAAGCGTTAGGAGGAAGGCGGATAGTAAGACCCAGGTGTAGTGAATGGCTCAATGTGTGGAGGATGAGCCTTCTGTGTAGCTATATGAAGAGTGAGCATATGGCCATGAGGATAGTTAAAAACAGGAATATAAGATCTTTTGCCTTTACTTTAGGGCATTCTTAAACAAACTACTGGCGACAGAAAAAAAAAATTACAAATGGTTGTTACTTTTTTAATCTCAGTGCCGTATTTTTCTCTGGATTCAGGCCAACATAATGAATGTCTGAATATATATTTATATATATATATATATATATATATATATATATATATATATATATATATATATATATATATATATATATATATATATATATATATATATATATATATATATATATATATATATATATATATATATATATATGTGTGTGTGTGTGTGTGTGTGTGTGAATTTGTGTACAAGTTGTATATCTGCCTGTATGTTTATGATGATGATGTACTCCACCATGAAACGAAGGAGAAAACAGAGGAGGAAAATATACAGGTGCATGTTTCATCGCTCTGCAAATCATCTATTAGGAACTGGATTGATTAAACATTTTAAGAAAAATATACAGCAGATAACAGTTAAGGTTGCAAGGATGATTTCCATACAATGAAAATAAGTAAATTTGGTAAATGATGTTTATAGCTGTTACAGGATAAGATAAATCACATTGTTGTTTGCTATATAGTTCAGCGGTCTTACAAAGCTGAGCAGGCAATTGGGTAAATACCCAAGTAAATGCAATACATAATTTGTACCGATATATTATCACATGGAGAGAGAACGGTTCTTGCTTGAATAGACGTATATTAGCATTAAAGCCATTTTACCATTATATTTAATGCATGACATTGGTATTAAATTTCTGTATAATATTACTATTTTTTAATAAACTGCTATTTACAACAGTGGATTTAATAAAAATGCTCTCGGAAATGGTTAGTGATCGCTTTGTTTTTTTTGATCAGTTGCAGTGCCATAATTTAGTGATCGCTTTGTTTTTCTGATCAGTTGCAATGCCATAAATAAGTTGTGCTGTTCGTTTTCAACAGACTTTGCAATTGTCCTATATAAAATTTACTACACCCATAGGGAATCTTTTATACTATCCTGTTGTCGAATATGTGACTGTTTCTTAGTTAAGTTGTGTTTATGATATTTGGGTAAGAAAAATGCAGCTTTTAAATTTAGTATTCTAAGCAGAAAGATCAGATGATCAAACGATGGTATGTATGGTTAACATTATACTTCTCTTAAAGGGCACAGCATGGCACGTGAAATTAAAAGATATTTTGCCACACGATAAATATCCATCTAAGACCCAATCCTCATACATAATCTATTTCGTCATCAAAATATTTCTTCCCTCGTTATCCCCTTCGCTTCATTTTCGTAGTGGATTATATCATATTTTATCTTCGAGACTGAGGAAAATACAATTTCAATGTATATGTCGGTGTGTGTCTGTTAGTTTTGAAGGTTTCACGCTCATCTGGAATTTGTGCAAAATGTCTGACGAAGCGAATGAAAGAGGTCTCTCTTAAGGCAATGTCTTACAGACTGCATCTTTTGCGAAATGGATTTCCCCTTCAATCATTCAGTGTTTCCACGGCGCGCTCCCTTTTGTACGCTCACCTTCCGAAAATTCTTGGTCCATCTGAAGACCCTTTTTTTTTTTTAAGAGTCTTGTTTTCGCTTTTCTTCCTTTTGCCGCACGTTCTTTTTCTCGTGTTTGCTCCTAGCTGCAGCATCGTTAAATTCAAGGTTCGTCTCTTTTTTTTTTTTTTTTTTACCCCATATTTTTTAATTTTGGGCGAAACTGGATAAGAGTTTTACTGGAAATCTTGCTGGCATGTTACCAAATGATTATCCAGATTTCTTGTCGATCTTGTTTCAGCTTGTACTGCAATTAATTTTGTTGCTTATTTTTATGGCGAACTTTTTCGCTCAGGTTTTACAGTTAGCTTTGATTTTTAAATTTTACTATTCTATTCATCTTTCTTACGGCATGCTAATTTTGCCTCGTATTTAAATTTTGTTTCATGATTGATTATATATTTTATTACTGAATTTTTTACACCTCAGCCCTTATTTGTTTATTGATTCATTTTATATACTTTTCCTTGATATTATTATGTCCAGTTGTCTTTTCGAATATTTATTCCGTCTTTGTTTTTCTCTGTCTTTACGTGACCTCGGGGATAATATAAAGAAGCGGCTTCAGTTTTTGTAGGGATATTAGATATGTTGAGGAGCATGTTTTTAATGTGTAGTTTTACTACATTATTATTACACTTTATTTTCCTCGTCATCATCGTTTTCAACGCCGTGTAACACAGAGGGCCGTGTGAAATTTGTACTCATCTCTTTCCTGTGCTTTGTATTCCACAAACCTTCATATATATTCAACCTCCTTTCTCTTGGTAATCATTTTTTTGTGATTTCCACATCATCTGGGGCCCACAGGAGGCCAGATAACACTATCACCTACTATTCTCCTAGAGGTTGCGCGAAAGACATGTCCAAGCCATCTCATCTCATTTTCATCAGTGTCTCAACTTATGGAATTTCCATAAATGGCTTTATGGTATGATGCAGATTTCCATGGCTTAAAAACACTAACATCATCAGTACTCATACAATTCGTAGCCATTTAATGGGCTTTGTATTGTAATAAGAAACTGATGAACCTTAGCACTAGATGTGAACAGCGAAAACACGGAGGGTAGATTGGATACATCTGTGGGTATGGGAACATGTTCTGTATTGTGCTGGTTACAGTGTGACCCGACAAATTTCATGTTACAGTTTGTACTACTGTAGGTTGTCGAGTGGATGGGACTTTCGAATCTTTCATTATAATTCTGGAATTTCTCATCTGATTTTTAATCACACCACAGTGAACTTCACATGAGTGAAACTGCAAATATCAGACCAGAGATAATGCTGAGTAATATAATATATATATATATATATATATATATATATATATATATATATATATATATATATATATATATATATATATATATATATATATATATATATATATATATATATATATATATACATATACATATACATATACTGTATATATTTATATATTTATATATATATATATATATATATATATATATATATATATATATATCCACATATATATATATATATATATATATATATATATATATATATATATATATATATATATATATATATATATATAAATGTCTTTTCTTGTAATACTACAGTGTAATATGAAAATAAGAAGGCCCATAAAATATATGGTTTCAACGTTTAAATAGTGTTTTATGGGCCTTCTTATTTTCACACACATATATATATATATATATATATATATATATATATATATATATATATATATATATATATATATATATATATATACATACACGTAGAAATATAAAATAAACACTTTAGAGGTCTCAGCCATTAGCTGCTTCCCTGCTTAACCACTCGAGGGTGGCCGTTGGTCCGGAGATAAGTCGATTACAGTTATTTCCAGTCAGTCACTCGTGGTGATTAATGGCTTTTGCTGTTATTGTAGTTTTTGTTCCTCCTTTAAAGTTTTCTTCCTTTTCTTTATTACATTATTTTCTCTTATAATTGAGTTTAGGATCCTCGTAAGAATGGAGTTCTCGGTAGGATTTTAACGACAGGATGTTTACAGTCTCTTCTCTCTCTCTCTCTCTCTCTCTCTCTCTCTCTCTCTCTCTCTCTCTATTACTAATTATGCGATTGTGTATGTGCATATTCTGTTTATTTGAATCAGCAGAGCCTGAATTGTGAATCCACATACTCTGAGTGTTTTGTATGTACAGTAAACGGTTTGATGAATGTGATATCAGGATCTATATTATAGTTAAGAAAGTGCTTGAATAACTGATACAAACCACTTGCAGTAAAGTCTTGAACTCAAATGCGAAGATGAAGCAGTAAGCGATGTATGCCCCCCCCCGCATTTGCCGCTTCGCTAGAAAGCTATTATTAGTTTTTATATAATTGAAAGGTTAAGGAAATCGGCAACTCTGCGCACCTATCAACACAAGGCCTAAAGAGAGAAAGAACAAGAGGAGGAAAAGAAAAATGAAAGGTGCTTAATCGTAAGAAAGCGATGGATCCGCCTATAATGGCTGAAGTTTATACATGAAAAAACAAAAACTAAGTAACTTTTACAAGTCATCTTTCTTTTTATTCTTCTTTCGGGTGCGGGAAGAATGTTAAAAGGTGGAGTCTCTAGAATATGTATAATATATTCTATATATGAATAATTCCTTTAATTACTCCGATATAAAACAATTTTTTTCAGTTTTAGGTTAAGCGTATCATATGGCTTCTTGATAAAATCTTGAAAAATCTGGTAACTGTCACATAAGCGTATTTGAATTCGTAATATTTATCACTTACAAAGTCCCGCAAGAAGGGAATACAAACTCTCGAATCTTTCGTCAACGGACTGATGGATTCTGTATCTTCTCTACGTACGAAATGGATAGCATTATATATATTACTTGGTTAAATGCACATTAACTGCAAGAATGACCGTATAAGTAAAAAGACAAGACTGAAAACATCGGTAGTCGTATTTGTATTCAGCAATTATTTGCCCCTAAGTATGTTATGTCGTGCCACATATACACCTTGCAAATGTAAAATTTTCGTTCATTTCTTTACTTCATAGAAACGTGCTTTGATTATCGTGACTTGTTTGTCATGTGCTTTTGTACCCTGAGATTTCTTCAGATTCCGTTTTTATTTGCAGTATTTGCAACTGTGGTGGATGCTTTAGTAATTTGCTTTGAAATTTAGATATTCTCTGAAAACTCATAACGGTGTAATGCAGCCATGTTTTTTTCCTTTTTCTATGAATTACATACATGAAAATGGTATCTTCTGAAGTCATCATACCAGCAGAGTAAAAACGGTGACAGTTGATTTATTATAATTTTATCATAGAGATGAAAGCGTGGCATGTGCGTGTAGCAAAATGTTCGTCACGAGTGACATGCGACAATTCTCACAAATAGAGCTTTTTGATGGTTGTGTGACCCGCTGTCAAGGTCATCTCATTAAAGAGAAGATTGGAGAGACTGGCTGAGAAAAGTTACCAGACTCATGAAAACAGCCGACCGTTGTCTTAAAAAAGCTTGGGAATATTGTCAACAGGTTATAGCTATAGAATGCAGTATGGGTTACTGTATAAATAGCAACTGGCGATTTGCTCAAAAACTACAAATTGTTCGATTTTTTTTTTTTTTAGATTAGTGGCTACAGTACCCCCACCAGAGGGATTTTGAGTTAAAGTAATATTTCGTAATATGTAAAATAGTCAAAATAACTCTAGCGATAATGAAAACGTAAGGAACCTATAGTAATGGTATTATAAATAATTTTAGTAATGATAATAATATTAATTCTTCAATTTTCACGAAATGGGCATTGAGCATTACATATCCTTTGAACAGATAACCGTATTTATGATAATAATAATAAATTTCTTAAAATTTGATTGCATTTACGTCTCATGGCAGTTATCTACGAAAAAAAAATCTCATTTAAGATTTTCTAGTTTGGAAATACTCAAAGAAAATTACAAGGTTTCCATTTGGATTTCGAGGCTGATCTCTCGAACATTTTTATTTACTTAAGTTGAAGATTTTTCGTCCAGAAAAAGATGATATTTTCATAGCCTCATAAATTGGAGTCGCTATAAAACAGAATTTTTTTATTTAAGAAAGTTAGAATTGAGCTTAAAAATAGAATTATGATGATCTGTCAGCATTTCGGATGAAAATGTTTGTAGGTTTTATCAAACTAGTTTTTGCTTTTCATTTTCATCTGGGTAGTCTCAGAGGCCACATTACTCACTTAATATCCGGTTCAAACTTATTTTTAGCCATTGCGTCTGCAAATGACTTACCATAGTCTTCTGTTGAAGTTCCTTTCCTTGATAATAGACCCAGGCCCTTTTTTTTTTAACATTACTTTTTTGTAGCTGTTTCGTATAATTGTTTCTTGGCTTATATGTTTATTTCCTTATTTACTTATATATATATATATATATATATATATATATATATATATATATATATATATATATATATATATATATATATATATATATATATGTGTGTGTGTGTGTGTGTGTGTGTGTATGTATGTATGTAGTATATATATGTTTATATATAATATTAATAATATAATAATTTCAGGTTTGTCTATTATTATTTGGCGTATTTATTCAGTTCTATTTTCTTTCTTTTTGCTCTTCTTTTCTTCTTTCCATATGTGTTTATCGTACTGTATTTTGCGGAAGCATGAGAGACTAGTTAAGGACCTTGTAAAGCGTTCCACAGTATTGTATACCTAGTGTGAATAGTAATAAAAGTGATAACAATAATAATGCTCATTTTTATAAACGCCTCAACGCGTCTCTCCGGCGTCACAGATTTTAAACTGGCAAAAGCACAGTACCCCTAAGTTCTTCATTCCCTGACGAATCAAAAGAGCAAACACCCTTTCTCTCGCAGCAACGAATGCGACAGGCAGTTGTTGACAACAGGGACCTCATAAAATTAATCCTGAGCATTTAGGGTTGTAATATCGAAGCATTTCAAGGTAGAATGGGTTTTAGGCAACTATGAACTAGTTTATTACGATGATAAAATTAAACGGATCACTTCCTTACCATCATGTTTACCGATGGTGGCCTTCGTGGATGGTCGGGTATTGCCCAGCTAAGAGAAGTTCGTATCCTGGAAATATTTATCAGGTAGTTGTGCGTCCGGCAAAGCTGGAGAGTGGTGCGAGCAGATTGCCTTGTAGGCCGACCCCTGTGACATTTTGCTAGCCGACAGTTTTACTCGCAAATAATGCTGGAGCTCGACTCTCTTGCAAGCCGACAGTCTTACAAACAGATTATCATGCAAACTGCAGGCTTACAACCTTAAATATAGTCTTTTTTCTGAGCGATAAATTGGCTGACGTTATGTTTTAACGAGCTTCGGAAACTATTCTTAATAAACAGTTAATGTAAATCTATGGAAAATATTGAATGTTTGTGTTGCCATTCTTTTGATAAGTAAATATATTTTTCTGAAAACCTAAAAATATCTGTAAGGGCATGGAGGAACAAATCCTTCTATCACGCTGTAAAAAATTCATATTAAGTTAACTAGGCCTCCTACAACGTAGCGGCGTGTAAGGTATAGTTTACTAATGGTTCATTATTATCGGTTAACTCAATTTGCTTTGCATATTGCCATATGTGAGAGTATTTCAAAGTGCATACAGCTGAATGCACTTGAAATAATTAGCGCTCAGAAGATACCATAAGCATGCTGTAACTATTGTTACGTATAATGACCATATACTCTTGTAGAACATTCAAGAAAAGGCGAATAGGTAGCCAGGCAAACATCCAAAAATAGCGAAGAAAGTTCGCTTTGAAGCTGAAGCCAGTGACACCATATGAAAGCAACCATGGAATTATGGTACTATTCGAACGGTTCTGAAAAAGGATAAACGCTATTAAGAAACAAACCAGTAGAATCATTCCAAAAAGGCTATTATAAAATGTAGGTGAAACTGGCAAGCAAATAAAATTAATTTCCGTTGCTATTTTACCAGAAATCTCGATAGTAATTTTAGTATTTCTGACATAGCGGTTCACCATGGGTGATTTTAGCGTCACTCCAACAGTCTGATTAAGAAAGGCAGAGGAACAGGCAGTTACCCAGAAATCATCTGATCCTTGTAAACACTCATGTTAACGAAATTTCTAGTACTAACGATTCCTTTGCCAAATAATTTAATTAAGAAATATTTTTAAAGTGTAATACAAATGCAGTGTGATTTTTCTCCAGATTTAATTTGGAAAAACTATGGCTATCTTTTAGGATGCAGATTAAAAATTGTCAACACAGTAGGACCATCGTAGGGGAGATGATGTTCCAAAGAGCTACTTACGTCGGTCTAGGCAACCCAATTTCTAAGCAAAAAACAAACAAAATAAAAATTCTAGTTCAGTAAAAATTTGTGAAGTTGAACTTTGGAAAATTTCAAACTTTTCTCCAGCTGCCTCGAGTTTATTGTTAGTGCATCAGGGTCAGATGATGGCTCTTTGTTCAGTCGTTTAATGACTGAATAATTTAAAGGTGAAAATTATCAGCCCCACCGAAAACAAAAACATAAGTCGATACGTGTGAATCGATGAGCATTCGTGGCTCAAAAGCTGAAAGTGCGACTGTAAAATACTAAGTTATTAATTCAAAAATACTGTCTAGTTGTTATTAGCATTATTATGTTCTTCAACAATAAACCGTTTCCATACATTCAGTCTAAAACACTGAATCTGGGATTAACATCTTGTGCAAAAAACATTTATATCAGCCAATTTGTATGACTACACAACCCTTTTTAGCAACGTATCGAAAGTACGTAACAAGCTTAAGTAATCACGTCTTGTATATTCATTTTTACGTTTTAGTCATTAATTTTTTTCAGTCCTTTTAAGTCCATCTGTCCAACAATTTTGTATGCCTTCCGTTCCTTCATATTAACAAAACTGAATTATATGCTCTTTTGGACCAACTTATCGTGCAGACTTCCTCAAAACATTCAGATCCATCTTTTCACCAGTGTTATCCCTTTCACCAGTATCTTGTATAGTCACATTTTTCACCCCTTTCTGTCATTCCTATTCCCATGCCTATTCATATGTTCTTCTCAAGAGTGTCAACTTTTCCCTCTCGCTTACCTTCAGCATCTTTACGCCACGACCATACGCTCATCAGTCCCTTCGTACATTTCAACTTTGGCTTTCATAGACACCCTTTTTCTTTTCTTAGACCTTGTTATCTACCTTGCTTATAACCACGTCCATTCTTCCACAATCCATTTGTGGTTTACTTCCTATTTCCATTTACCTTCATAATCTTACTCTTGTTCAAATTCTCATTCAACTATCTCCTTTTACAAATATCCTCAGATTCTTTTATTTAGTCTCCTTTATATTATATTTCTTCATTATCTTCAGTCAGTACTTAACTGCAGACATCAGCCA
This sequence comes from Macrobrachium rosenbergii, assembly GCF_040412425.1. Lineage (NCBI taxonomy): Eukaryota > Metazoa > Arthropoda > Malacostraca > Decapoda > Palaemonidae > Macrobrachium > Macrobrachium rosenbergii. The sequence continues at coordinate 19,876,855 of NC_089792.1, forward strand.
TTGCAGACAGTATTCATGACCTATTATTCTAATTCCAAGTCATTTCACCTACTTCCGTCTTCTTTTCTGCCTTCATTCCTTAACCCCATCAATAAAGATATTAACCAGGCTGGAGATAGATTTACACCTTTGTCTGAGACCAAATTGTATACCTAACCAGTTGCTCTCCCATCTATATGTTCCAATTCATGATTTCCTTTTATTACATAAATTTTAAATTGATCTCAATAAATTACTATTAATTATACCTTAAATCTTTGCTAGGTCCATGTATGCCATTTGGAGTTTTTTCTTTATTTTCAAACTTCCCACTCATCTGTTTTATAACTTACACTTGAGCCACATAACCTTCTTGTTTAAAACCTTTTAGGTCTTCTCCTAATGTCCTTACTAGTCCATGCCGTACGTTATCTATCAAGTATTCATACATCATCCTCAGTTTACTGAGAAATACTAGACCCTATGATTTTTGCAGTCACTTATATAGACTTGAGCCTTACACAATGGAAACTTAGTCCCCGCACTCATTGCATTGGTATGTCTCCCTGATCAGAACATACCATACACATACTGGACAGCATCTGTACTGCACCATGTCACTTTAAATCCCATAAACTCCTGGAATGTTTTCATTCATACGCCTCTTAACTGATCAACATTCACTCCCACAACCCTGCTGTAGTGTACCTTTTTTTCTTTTCACTATTGCATTATGTAGATGGGCTCAACAGTGCATTCATTTTATATAGCATCTCCCTATTTACCCATGAGCATTTTTCTCTCCATTAGGTTCCAGGAATATTTTTTTGTTATTCTCTAAAACATTTCGCTCCTGTTTGCCCTTAAATTTTCAACATACCCAATCATTTTTTTTCTTGGTAAGTTTCTCCTTGTCCTCCCATAGATCACCACGGTAATCTTTTTCGTCAGGCTAAGACACTTCAAACTATCTCTTGTTTTCCTTCAGTGACCATCTACTTTCACCATCCCACGTCCTACTGATTATAGTGCCTTCCTAACATATTACAATTACATAACTTACTGGTATCCTGGAATTTTGCAGACTTCCGCCTCATTCTGTAACCCTACACATTTTCATCTGTAATACTTTTATTGGTATCTATTCTTTATGTATAAAATGCACGTATCTTAATTACATTTATACCCACATTTTCAGCCATTCCTCTCTTACTGCATTTCCTCCAAGCAGGTAACTGTCAGATATACCTCCAGCCAGTCGTCTTCTCACTGTTTAGTTCTTCCATCTATTCTGCACGAACATGTAATCTAACATCGTCGTTTGTTTATTACTTTCTCTTTCACAACTGTTCTTGAAAACCAAGTATTCTCAAAAATCAAGGCCATTTATGAACAAAACTCCACAAGACACCTCATTCTCATACATTTCTGGAATTCCGTTCATGCCGGACACACCACTTTTTCCTGAAATTTACATTTATGTTTAAATCATTTAGCACAACCACTCTTTCTTGCTCTTCCAATTCATTCAGGCAGAGACTTAGACTATCCATAAAACTTTTTTACTCTTATCCTTGTCATTTTTTGTTCCATATCACAACTTTTTCCGTGCCATTCTCAATTTTACTCGTATAATTCTTGGACTCACACATTTGTATTTTTGTATTTTTTTTTATTGTTAACTTGGCTTTTAAGGTAGACAAATAAAAAGTAGTAAAAATGGTTGTTTCATAAATTCCGTCTATCTATTATAGGTGTTAAATGATAAACTGAAAATTTCGAACGTAAAAGAAGAGAGCCTTTTCTGTGCCTTTCAATTTCACAAATTCGAGAGAGAAGATGCTGTTTCACTCAAGAATAAAAGAGAATTTCAGACAATATAATAAAACCCATGACAAACAGTCTTCATGCCCGTCCTCACGCAGAACGTATAATCATCTGAGAGAGAGAGAGAGAGAGAGAGAGAGAGTAAAAATGTGGTAAACTTCTCGAACCGACGCGATGGTATATATACTCGCGTCAAATTATGATAATGATATCATCTGTTTTAGCTTTAATATATTCCTTATAAAAAGCTTAATCTCTCTTTGATAAAGGGGTCAGGACAGGATCCAGCGGAAGCTGAGCGTCTAACGAAAGCTATTCATCTCCGAAGAAGATGAAAAATGGAATTTTTATACATATTTACGCATTTTTATTAATGGTAATAAAGCCCCTGTGACCTCTCCTACGGACGCTTCGCTTTTGGAAGGATAGAACAACATAATTCTACGAAAACTAAAGCAAAGAAAATGTTTTATGCGTCAGTCTTTCATGGGCCAAGTCATGCCCGTGGTTGATTATGTATTTATGTCTTGTTTACCTCTTGAGTAGAAAACTCATTTTATCATTGCTTTTACTCGTGGAATTAGCCACAAGGTACTTTGAGTTTTCTGTAAAAAAACTACTGAGATGGCTTTGTATGTCCGTCTGCACCTTTTCTGTACGCCCTTAGATCTTAAAGACTACTGAGGCTAGAGGGGTGCAAATTGGTATGTTGGTTATCCACCCTCCAAGCGATAAACAAATTGCAGCCATCTAGCCTCAGTAATTTTTATTTTATTTAAGGTTAAAGTTAGCTATGTTCGTTCGTGTGGCACAGCAATACGTACCAACAACGCATGCCACCAACGGGCTGTGGCTGAGAGTTTCGTGGACCGTGGTTGAGAGTTTCATACATGCTGTACAGAAAACTCGATTGTACCGAAGAAACTTGGGTGAATTTTTTACTTGTTTCTGTTTAGGATTTGTCCACTTTGGGAACACTCAGAACCAAGTGAAGGTAGTGGAAAAAGAATGCACTTCATGAAAAATTCTCATTCTGGTTGTGAAGTATTTCTGAATAAAATACTTGTGATATAATTTTCTTACAGTCGTGTGCCTTTTCCTTCAGAAGAGGTAGACTGAGGTAAGACA
>NC_089792.1:19887288-19889788 GCF_040412425.1 Macrobrachium rosenbergii
ATATACTATGAACGTGGGAAAGTTTTTGTAGCAAGCCCTGTTCTGATTGCTATGTCCTAAGATGTTAGAATGTTTAAAACAGTAATCTCAGTAATAAACAATATTTATACCCCTTTTAAGAGGATTACTTGTGTACAGCACTAAACATATTTCTAATAAAACAGGTGTGATTAGGAATATAGGCAAGAAATTCAAATATCCTGGTATGATGATGCATTGAGAACTAACGCTACCATTTAGAAATAATATTATTAGGGGTAATGCAACGTTTAAACATTTTAATACAGTGAAAAGCGTCGTATAAAGAGCTTTCAGGGTAATATCTTGAAGATGTGTAGATAAGACGAAACTGGTCGAAATTCATACCTTTTGTTTCATTTTTTCCCCGACGTACTTTACATTTAAGTATTTTATATATATATATATATATATATATATATATATATATATATATATATATATATATATATATATATATATATATATATATATATATATATCGTATTTTATATATATCGAAGACTCTCTAGGCTCGCAGACGTATTGCAATTTTGACTTACAAAATTGGAAAAAAAAATAAACAAAAAAATAAGCTCACACGATTTTCACCTATCTTACCAAGACGTTTTGTGGGTGGCTTAGCGACATGTAGATACTATTAATCACATGCAATGTGATTTTTTTTTACAGTACGTAGATAAGGTAAATTTAAACTCAAAGTTTACACGTAGCCTACAGATAGGTAATCACGGTATGATTTCACCTACACTAACATATTCCAGTTCTATAAGTCGGTGTATCCCCACTGTGGTTTTTGCCTTCATCTGAAGTATTTGTGTTACAACCAAGTATATTAATGATATGTGGGTTTAGAATAAAAACACGATAATTCGAGTTGGCGACATTGCCCTCCCTGGCTTTGATTTAGTTATCGCACTTGAGTATTTGTCTCAATCCGTTTAAGCGCCGTGACTTCAGCTGATACAGCATTTTGATTTTTGTAGTTTTTCGTTGCATTTTAAAAATACTTTTTTTTCCAAGTTCACTGATTTCAATATTTAATAATCGTTTCTGAAGTTCACGTATTAGTGACTGAGAAACCAAGTAAACGTTAACAGCATAAACTGCCAGTTGTGTTTAATCAGAAATTTCTTTAGCAAACACCGTCTCTTTGCGTGTATATGAATGGGGCTACAGATGGTGCGGTATTTTTAGGTTTTGATAGTGATAGGTGCAGGCTTATTTAATTTTTAAAATCCCAGACAAAGGAATAACATCTAAAATATTAGAAATACTGACCAACATTTTATTGTGGTTACTGTACAATTCAGTTTTCAGAACATGAAATTTTTTTTTGTACTTCGTTACCACACGAACATGACACCCCAAACTGAATAAAAAAAAAAAAAACAATAAAGAAAAAAATACAAATACGACCTGTGCATAATAAAGGAAAAGCGTTTCAGTCTATTTAAGTCGATGCAAAGAATTTAATTTTTACACATTTGAAAACAGCAAAAATGTATTACGGTTCTTCCGAGGTCCTAAAACCCTTTTGACAAATCCAAATTTTTGTTTCATGGCCTTATAACGTTCATTATTATTAAATTTTAAATTTAAAACTGTGGGAATCGATCGTTACCTTTTCCTGGTGTTGTTTACTAAACGTAACACATTTCATCATAAATATCTGAACACAACCAAAACAAAGGGTTAATGGCCGTTTGATTAAGACTGTCTTGAAAATAGTAAGATTTACAAGTAAACCATTTAACATCTTATTTTTATCAGTTAATAATGTTCCCAAGTCAGAGCCGTTTGAATAGAGTCAAAATGACGGTATATTGGTTTACAAAACGTAAGTTACTAAAGTCCTTTGTTGACTGGTCTACCGTATTCTGCCGATATGGGAATGAATGTGAATATTGTAGGCGACTTATATTTTTCTGTTTTTATGATACTTTTTTTTTTTTTTATTTTTTTTTTTTTTTACTGTTTTTAAGTATGATCCATACACTTCCTTCACGGGTCATATGCCGTGGTTCTGATTACTATTTAGCAAAAGCTAACCTTCCTCCTGGGTTAAGATCGGCCTTTAAAAATCTTGACCCTCGACCTTTTGGAAGAGACATATATATAAATATATATATATATATATATATATATATATATAAAATATATATATATATATATATCTATACATATGGTCTGATTTTATATATATATAATTTATATCATTTTAAAATATATATATATATATATATGTGTGTGTGTGTGTGTGTGGTCTGATCTGATTTTACAGACAATTTTATCGTTTTAAATATTCAGACTTGAATCATGGAAAGTAAAACTATATGTAAAGGTATTGTAAACTTAGGAATAGAGCTTTAAAGGAATATAAGAAATTAGGTTGCAGATAGATTGAGAATTGATACCTAAATAAAATGATGGAATTTCCATGTGTATATGTGAAATGATGAAGGTAAGTTGGTAATGGCTT
>NC_089792.1:19894788-19929788 GCF_040412425.1 Macrobrachium rosenbergii
TATATATATATATATATATATATATATATATATATATATATATATATATATATATATATATATATATAAATATATAATAATATATATATATATATATATATATATATATATATATATATATATATATATATATATTAAATATATAATATATACATACATATATATATTTATGTATATACACATGTGCACTTATATATATGTATATGTATAAATGCAAGTGTTGAATAGTATGGTTAGAAGCAAGCATAAAATAGGACATTTGACTAAATTTTCATCTCCTATAAACTTGAAAAAATGTTCAACAGAATTTTATTCAATAAACTTTTATTTCTTAGTGCGCAGTTTACATAATTAGGAAATATCGTGTAACACTTTGGCTATTCGTTTATTTAGTGCGATTAGTCTGTACACAAATTTGAATATAGCAACTTATATTGTAGATTATTGCTGGGCTGATTGATTTATCCCCAGGCGTCGAAACTGGTATGGAAAGGTGCGCTAAAATTCTATGTAGAACTAGATCGCATTCTGTTTAGTGCAGTGACAGTTTTCATTTAACCATTTGAACCCTTTAGGCTACCTGTACCAGCTCACCACCTTTTTATCATCTCTGCCCTTGGACTAACTGTACTGCCCCACTGAAAAGTTTTCGATTATCCGTTGCTTACATCATATACTGTATCTATTACGGGGCACCCAAGAACTCTGTGAAGACCTTTAGTGTTGAACCTCAGTTATTTTCTCATAATCTTCTCCGGGTTCCGACGTGAATAACGTCAACGATTTCAAAGCAAGTTACCGAAATCAGAAGTATAAATCTTGGCTGATGGGGAACAAAGGTTCCAAAGAGCCATCTTCAGTGCATATATTTTCTTGGGTGTAATCAAATATATCAAAATGGACATCATAAGTTCCTTTTTGTTTCCTGTGCTTTTAGTTTGTCCTTAAGCAAGTGTCTAGTTTCAACTTTCTGCAACTTTAGGTGATTGATATTGGCCTCAGTTACTGCAGTTACTACTTACAGAACTCTAGAAACATCTCTGAAGTCACCAGTTAGTTGCATCATTTTTCCTTGGTCTCACGTTCCTTCTTTGATCCATGACATTTTATCATATATATCATGCTAAAAGAGCCATTCCTCTCCGTGTTCATGCTTGTAAAATACTTGAAATGTAGCTATGACTGACGTGCAGAAGAGAAGAAATTAAATTATATATATATATATATATATATATATATATATATATATATATATATATATATATATATATATATATATATATATATATATATATATATATATATATATATATATATATATATATATATATATTTTTATATATTTTCATTTAGGTTTTCAAAAAACATTTTTTTAAACCCCGCCTACGAGGTCACTATTACACTTTCATCTTGCAAAAACCGTCTCCCCCTTTCACTTTTACATCCTTCTCGACTGATATTTCACTTCGTTTTTGTCGCCATGTTTTTTAAACGAGTGTTGGCCTCAACGAGAATAATGTGACCAGAATGATTTTTTCGATGCGGCCAGCCCCTTTTGAAATTTTTATTGATAGTACCGGATGTTCTGTATCTCAATGTCAAATAAGTGATCAGTAAAAGCTACCGGTCTTTGAACTCTAATAATATTCATTAAATTGAGCCTCGTGAAAGACTCGTGAAAAGCAATGTTTTTCATAGCAGTATGAATCTTGCAAATGATTATCTTTTCCATTTTTCATTTTGAAGGGGAATAGGTGCATTAATGAATTTTATACAAAAAAGACAATAACCCACTAAGATCTCTCTTTTCAATGGCAGAGATTTTTTTATGTAAAATATCTGAAGGGCTAATGGGTTTCTTTTCCCCTTTTTGTGCCTTTTCCTCTCATATAAAACATTCTGAAGATTTTATCGCACAAAATTCAATAACACATACGTTCCCTTTTACAGTGTAAATTTATAAATCTCTATGTGGATTCGTTATTTACCAACGTATCCATGGATGATATATTAGCATGTTTATCCAACAAATTAGTACCTTACGCTGACGATTTCCCGCTGGTTCTTAACAACGCAAAAAAAAAAAAAAAATAAATAAAAATAATTCCAATAAAGTTTTTTTCATTCCAAAAAAGGGAGGGCTGGGGGGGAACCTTTAAAGACGATAAATTCGGTTGTAGCATTGGAAATCCATGAAGTTCATTTCTAGAAAATCTGATAATGAATTATTTTGATACCTTATTAATAATCACCATTTTGGTGTGGATGAAGTATCTGAATGATTTTTGCCTTATAAAGTCGAATCTGGGCGATGTTTTAATACGTTATTTGTAGGATGGCGACAGGATTATACAATTCCTTTCCTGGGTGTTCTTATAATTAATGATTATCACCATCTCAAATTTCATAGTACTGGTTATAGAAACCCAATTTCTCCATATCTTACGTCTGTTTCTGTATTATGATATCTCAGTAGGGGTGGACTGGCAAGTAACTCATTTTTACGTGTCCTAAGTGTTTGGTCCCTTGAATATAACGTGTATAAATAGAATCAGATTTCATATCGTCCCCACCAACAGGCCAAAAGAAACATACAGGATTAAAACAGAATTGTCATACCTGGATAGCATCAAGATTAGTGAAACCTTTGGGAGAGACAACCGTGTTGATTTCAGCACTGTAGAGTCTTCCTTCACTAACATTTCCAGAAAAAAAGAAACGCCCAAAAATACAAGGCCCTTAAAGTATACGACAAATCTAACCTGGGTTTCACTTACAAAGGTCTCGCCCACAAAAACCGATTACCAGTAAAAAATTTCGACCTTATCCTTTATCACCTTGCTTCATAACCAACTATTTCGAACTCGTTGGAAAATTCTAGCATTTGCGAGCAAAAATACCAGCAGGCTTACCTCCAAGCCTACGTGTTTCTTCTTAAAGCAAAAAAAAAAAAAAAAAAAGGACTGCTGGAAAAAAACTTAGTGTCATAACATTCTGGAGCAGAGATAAAAATTTGCTTGAAAGATCAAAAACCAAAAGAGACTGTACAATTTCAAAAGGAGGATTAGTGATATTTCTCAGATTTCAAACGGAGTAAAGAAACTTTGAATTAGTGCTTCAAAAGTCCTGGTTTTTAAATATTTACTTTTTACTTAAAATTCGACTTCTTTTCAGGCGTTGCTGAATATTTCCAGGAATATAATTTTCTGTTATTCATTGTTACGTTCTTTCATTTCTTTCTAGGGTTCACTAGGAATAATTTGCTATTGTTTTCCAATTAATTCTTGACATGCATTGTACTATACCTCTTAAGTATTTCCTAATTAATTCACTGTCTTTTCATCCCCTTCTCTATCCCATTCCCTGTGGCCTATAGAGGAACATCTCTTCTCTTCAGTCCCTACTCTTAATAATACTGCTCCTTTTCGAAAGAATTACAGTTCCACTGTCTAAGGTTTCAATAAGGTTTGGCATCCGTTCCTTATAATAGATCCATTTCTTCAGTTAGTTCCATTGCTTCTTGATTCTAGATAGCGTTTCTCTTCCTACGAGATTCACTTCCTCGTTTTCCAAATTATTTTCTTCGTCGTTCCATTTCTTAAGAATTCACTAGGAATGTAGCGAGTTCCCCATATGAAATCAATTTCTTTAGAGAAGTCCACGGCTTTTTGCCCCATTTTCTTATTCTGTCTCCGACACATCTTTCTCACTTCTTTATCAGGTCCAGTTCCCTCTTATTTATTTCTCCTTTGCTTTATTCAAACTAGAGCTCATTGCTGCTATTTCTAATAGCGCTATTACTTTTCCTATCGGATAAAATGGTATTGTGGCAAAATTAAAAGAAATTTCAACCAGTCTTAAGAGAGGGTATATCATATTTAACGATTTCACGAAAGGCGGGCACAGCAGTGGACGATTGTAAATCTCCTGTCAGAAGCTATAGTGACGTCACTGACATGCCACTTGAGAATATATTTCCACCTTTAGAGTGAATGGATTGCCCTTGGCAACTAAATGTCTAAATACATCTTGCATCGGTGTGAGTTCCAAAACCCTTTGTTTTGTGATCCTTTGTTTGGAAGACGGAAAATTATAAGTATTCAATCTTGGTGGTGAAGCGACAAGTTGTCTCATATTTTGACCATTGATGCTTAGTGGAACCATTCACATGGCATTTGAGTCTTTAGAGAATTTTAATGCAAAGTAACTTGTGGGCGTGCAGATCTTGTCTTGGAGAAAGTCAATTTTCACGAGGACCAAGAAGACACTGGCGTGATAGAGAAATTTATTTTTGACATGTACCAGAAAGCACTGGCAAGAGTGACTGTGAAGAAGCAGACTAGCAGGCAAGGTGTGTAGCATGATACATTTCAAGAAGGATTATTTTGCTACTTATTGACACCTCCTAGAAATCCAATATGAAAAATCAAAGACGCTTGGTAAATTTCATGGAATAGGATGTTTGGTAGCTAGTAGATAAAGCCGAAAATTGAAAATCAGCCAAAAACATAATTTCACAAGAATTTGTTATTGACCCGTCAATTCCAGCCATGTTTCGGTGGCTGTGTGGTTCTCCAGATTGCGTAACAGTTGCCGGCAAAGTGTCTTAACATAAGTGACATGAAAGTGGCTTCTCGCAAAGGTGACTAGTTGGGGACGGTCATTAACTTCTCTCCGGTTCAGTAATATAATTCTAATCTTAAATTAAGCGGTATTTGTACCTGAGTTAAAGAAAATGGCCATCGTCAGAAAATGTCAAACCTTATTTCTCTTGTGTTTTATCATATCGATATTAGCATTAACATTTTTTTTTTACGAATGACTGGCTCTAATTCATGAATGTATTTGCAGATATGCATGTATGAAATGAATGTTGGCAGGTGAGAATATTAACACAGATTTGCCGTTTACAAGATTATCTTAAGTAGTAAGGTACATTTGGTGTCGATAACCAAAGCAGTTTTGGCACCTGTTTAATATACAAAACTAATCAATAAATTCTCTTATTCATCCTCCATTCTCTATTCATTTTCTCCTTAAATGTTTATATCTCACCATATTTCAGTGGATACTGTCACTACGAACTTGTCGTTTATATATGATGCCTTGCGTATTTCCTTCATAAATAAATAAGGTTATTCAGCGCGTCTAAAACATTGAACTTATCATCTTCTCTCATGATGTCTTGCGTATTTTTTCAAAAATAAATCGTCAGGTTAATTAAATGTTACTATAAAAATGCATGGTAATTCATCTCCATAAATGCCAACACTGGACCTAAAAAGAAAAGTGACGACAAGGAAAAGAATACCTCGTCAAGAATTAATTAAATGTTGTCTCAACTCGAAGAACTGCATGTGAATTCAGTGCAACCTAATTTAACATTGGACCTAAAAAAAAAAAAATAATAGACAATGTTCTCCGACAGAGATATTATATATATATATATATATATATATATATATATATATATATATATATATATATATATATATATATATATATATATATATATATATATATCAAATATAAGGAGCCCATAAAAACGCCAAAATGTAGAAAGTAAAGGCTATATTTCAGACACCAAACTGTCTCTCTCCTCAGGCAAATAATGAATGAGAAAAAGTTACAGAAAAAAAGTATTTATACCAGAAGGTCCATAGGTCAGCCGTTATGTCACTCCAGTTGACAATTTCTCTTTAATCTTTAATCTTCTTAATCGCTGGTTGGAGGAAGATTTTATCTGTAATATCTGAATCCCAGCCGCCCCTCTTGATTCAAGGTTCATTTGTTTAATTTCTTTGTTTAATCTGGCTTTAGAACCGACAAGTGCTGCTATAAATTATACGAGATATATTCCAGTTTATTCTGTGATTATGGTTATTTATGTGGTTAAAAATAGCTGAGCTTTGTTGTCCGTACTAACTGAACGTTTATGCTGTATTAATCTCTGGGAGAGTGATTTGCCTGTAAAACCGATATAAGATTGATCACAACTGAGGCAAGGGATTTCATAAACTCCTGTGTCTTTGGGGACTGGCTTTTGTTGGACATTAATCAGGGATTTGGCTGAGGTATTAGAGTTTCCAAGTGTCTGTGTCAACGTCTTAACTCTGTCCAGGTGTGGGATTTTTATTTTATCGTTGGGCGTCTCTCTGGTCTTGTTTTGAGGGGGACGGTAGAAAATTGTGTTCGCTTTGTGGATCGCTTTCTCAATTATATGGTTAGGGTACTTTAAAGATGATAGCTGCTTACGGATTAGTTCAATTTCCTTTTCAAGATAATCCGGGGAGCAAATCCGTAAGGCTGTTAAGAATAAATTGCTGGCTACACTAATCTTGATAAAGATGTCATGATAGCTATAAAATGGATATGTGACAGAGAGAGAGAGTTGGTTTTCTGTATATGGTAAATTTGTATTCTGTCGTGTCTCTAATTATTAAAACGTAAGGAAAAGGAATTTTGTTGTCTGTTTCCCATTCAACTTTAAATTTGATGCTAGGCACTAATGCATTTAATTTTGAAAATCTATTGAACGTCCTGTAATGGATCATCTTTATCTCATCCACAACATGGATTTTATTGAAATTATTTTTACAAAAATTTTATGTTGTTGAAACAGGACTTAAAGGTATATGTGCACCCAAATTTTTATTTGAATGACTCCCCGATGAAAAGAAATGTTATTATGTTTAAAAATTATTTTATCTGGGAGAAAATTATCTGAATAAAGGGCTAATTTTTCTCTCAAAAACTGGGAACGTCCTGTACTGGCACTTTGTGAATAGAAATTTTATAAACTTGAAAGGTTTATGTTGTGAAGTTATCTTTATGAGTTTTGCACGTGACAGAAATCTTGATTATGTTTATTGTGACTAAAAATATGCCTAGTTTTGGGTTAATGAACCACTAAAATTTTATAAGTAGTTCAATGCACATGAGATAATATGTCTTTGCAAATTAATCTTACTTTTTTTAAAAAAAAAAAAAAATTAAAGTTTTGTGGGAATGACTTTGGAGGATGTTTTTTTGTTAATCTGTCTTTTCTAAAAAAATGTTACGTTAGTCACTAAGGAGTTGGTTGATTTTATCAAGGTAAAAGTTCTTTGTCCATGATCACGATTTTGCCGTCTTTGTCGGATCTACAGTACTTATTGAAACATCTAATTTTTGTTGCGAGCGGATGACTTCATAAATCTACGGGGGGCAGGGTATTTCTTATTACGGTCAGCTATTGCACTTTGTGAGATGCCATTTAAACATACCTCTTCTCGGATGTAATTTTTATCAGATATGAATTTGTCAAAAACAACAATGAAATCTATATTATTTTTCCAGTCTGGCATGAGGGCACAGGATAAACCAAGGTTTAAAACTAAGTGTTGGTTAATGGCAAGGGGGGTGTTTAGTAAATTTAAAATTTTATCTTGTTGCTCAAGATTGTTCCAAGCGCTGTTATTTATTAATTTATTTAACTTGTGGGAAAGTCTATTGGAATGAGTCGCGCTATTATAGGCAGCAATGTTAGAATAAAATGAAACCAGATACCTGTACATGTAGTCCGTTGTGAGGAGACGAAGCGAAGATTAGACTGGGTTCCATGTATCATTCTGCGTAGTACAAAGGTCTTGCACTTCGTATTTTCACTTCTTCCTTCCAGGAATATTTTGTGTGAGAGAGGAAAGGGTTCCGAATGCTTCCATCTCAGGAATATTTTTGTGAGGAGAGGCCTGGGTTCAGACATTCCTTCTAAGAAATATTTTTGATTCTTCAGCCGGTGTGGTCTTCCTTCCTTTTTCAAACTTTTGTGTGAAAGGGAAAGGGTTCTGGATCTTCCTTCCAGGAATAAACGTGTGAGAAAGAAAGGGGTCGATTGAAGTCCATCAATGAATAAAAATATTTTTGTGGGTTGTTCCTGTGTATATATATATTTTTGATCTCAGCCGCCGGTGTGGTCTGTTCAGTTCTTTTTCAAACTTATAAATTGACTTTTGGATATATAATATAGAAACGTATAAGACGATTGAATATAATGGGCTAAAAATATGTGTTTGTATATATATATATATATATATATATATATATATATATATATATATATATATATATATATATATATATATATATATATATATATATGTGTGTGTGTATATGTATATGTATATATATAAATCATTAGCCACACGAGAAAAAGAAAAAATCATGGACCGATAAAAACAGTCGATGACACTAATGTATTTTGAAATATCAGATCTCATTTTGTCTCTTCAATGCTACACAAATTATGAAAAATTCACGATAACATCGTCCCTTTTCACTTGTTTTCTTGTTTCATAAGCAATCACGCAAAGTTCATTAACTCCAATACTTTGTTTGCGCATAGGATTTATGATTTGAAAAACATATTTTTTTAAAGAGGCTGTATTCAAGGGAACTTTTTCGTATTCAGTTTTATTTTGTAATTTAATAATTTTATGAGTAGTTACATATTTGTTAATATGAGTGCATATTTCGTTTTAATTTACCTTCTGATTTATTACTAGATATTCATAGATATAAATTTGCTCCTTTCTTCCTTTAACTGTCGCTTTTTTTTTTTCTTTTTTATTATCTGCGTATTCTGCTCTGTGGAAGTTTCTTACGGAAGTGCATTTCATTTTAGCTTGTTCAACAAGAGTTTTGGAAACAATCCTTTTCTCTTACGTATGTGCATCCGGGGAACTTTAATTCGCAAACTGTGGTCTTATTGGTTCTGTTGTGTTGCCATTTACGAAAGCCTATATTCAAGATTATCAACGAGTTACAAAGAACAACGTAATTCTAAACTCCTTATAGTTAAAACAAGAATACATATACCGATAAAATCAGGGGAGCCATGCTTACAAGCATTAAATTATTAAACGTTTACTGAATGTCTCCAGTAACGAGCGGAGGCAAGGTACAGGTCACTGCTCTTGCTCACAATGCCCTGGAAGCCTGTAATGCCCAGCATGTATGCTCAGTGTCCAAACTTCTGCCCACCCACTTAAGACGTGGGTCAACAAAATGAAAAATATTTCCTTTCAGTATTATGGAGGAAACCTTGCGTTTAGGTTAATACGTATTTTGCAGTATATCCACGTAACAATAACGTCATTCCACATGCCTGGAATCAGGTAATGCTAGTGGCTATCGTCCTACAAAACGCCATTAGCATGCATTTATGTATATATATATATATATATATATATATATATATATATATGTGTTGTGTATATATGTGTAAATATATGTGTGTTGTATATAAATGTTTATATATATATATATATATATATATATATATATATATATGTATATATATATATATATATATATATATATATATATATATATATATATATATATATATATATATATATAGAGAGAGAGAGAGAGAGAGAGAGAGAGAGAGAGAGAGAGAGAGTCAGGTGACATGTTCGAATGAGTTTCTTTGTCAACACCATCCGCTTTTGCCGCACCCTCATTAGCCCACACGTCCAATTTGAATGAAATTGAACTAATAACCACACGCAGTACAAATTTTTAAAATTTTAAACCGGGAGAAAATTACCATGGCTGCCATAGTCCAATTTAGTACGAATTCACAACAAATTAACAACGCCTATTTGCCGGAATATGTAGATAGTGCATGCAAGACATTAAACATTTTTCATAGGTCATTCTGGAGATTTTTTTTAGTTAGAGCAAAACCAAATATGGCCCACATCCTTGATATTTTCAAAGTAAATATTTCTGGTATACGGGTATTATAAAGTGAAGTTTCATCAAATTTCATGGAACTATTTTCATTCTAGATCCAGTACAAAATTGCTTTGTAGGATGATGATAATGATGATGATGATAGTAAAAATCCAAACGAAAACCATAGGTCTTCTTTATGCCTTAAGAAAATGAACGAATATAATTAAAATCAACCTTAGTTACGAGTTAAAATAAAAGCATATCCTACGAGGGTCCGTGGGCGTGTTGCAGTAATCTGGAAATCTCATGAGTCATGGATTACAGGCCATATTTTTCGTTGCTGAATGTTTTAGGAATTTTCTTTTTTTATCGTGTTTTTACCTCCTTAGTATCTTTTTGTTTGGCCTTTGGCCTTCATTTTGCTTGCAGTTTGTTTTTTTGGCCAGCAACCGGTTGCTGAGTGACGAAGAACTATTTTGTGTACCGGGCTTGTCAGATTATAATGGTTTTGTTCGTTAAGTTTTAGAAAACCGTATGAAATTTCAAAACCAAACTAAAAAACTGAGTAGAGGGTGGACCCAGAAAGAATTTGGTGCAGTCTGTTCGAATATCAAGAAACTAAAGAAAATACAGATTACGTTAGTTGAATTTATAAGCTGACAAGTTGGTGTATATTTTTCCAGTTTCTTCCGTTGTTTAATCTGAAGAAAACAAGTTTCTAAAAATTCCTGAACCAACGTTAGTTCACATACTGAATAATAGAAGTCTTTTCTGCTGGTGGGGGAAGGGGGCGGCAACCATTAGGCTATATCTGTCATATATTCTAGTTCCAGGTCTTGTGAGATGAAATTTATACCAACATCGTACGCAACCAAGGTTTCATGGCTTGTCTTGGTTTTGTGATTGCCATTTTTCAATCAGTCAGTAGCTGAATAAATATAACGTATTTCCAATGGTTAGTATGATTTGAAAGCTTTCATCACTTAGTAGCCTTCTGCTGAAGAAATAACTTTATCAATTCTTTTACTGTTTTGGAGAAAATAACTGTTGTGTCTTCTAATAATATCCTTTATGAGATTATTAGTTTACGACTTGTTGTGCATCTATTATTATTATCATTACTGTGTTTGTTGTTGCTTTTTCTCACTGTCATTACAGTAAAATTTGTATACTTCGATAAATGAAAATCAGTGTTGAATTCATATTCACAGTAATGATGTAATAACTTACTATATTTTCTACTATATTTTCTATTTTCTCTAAGCTCAGCTATTATGGCGATTTAAAACATTCTTCATTGTCATTCATGAACGATACCGTTCGCCTGATTGGTAATGAAGAATCCAGTTTATTCGCTGACCATCGTTAGAAAACAACTGACATTTATCACGGTTGTGTTTAAGAGTCATTTCACGTTTTGTTGAGTATAAATTAACCAGAAAATTTTGCATGTGCATTAAAATAAGTGGATGGGATGTCGTATTGTTCGCATAAATCTACTATTGTTATCGTTAAAATATTCACCTCTCTCTCTCTCTCTCTCTCTCTCTCTCTCTCTCTCTCTCTCTCTCTCTCTCTCTCTCTCTCTCAAAATAGGTATACAGAGTAAAAGCAGAAATCAAAAAGGAAAATTCAATTCTAATGTAAGTTCGAGCTCTTCCATTGCGTGAGAAATCACTTTTGACTTTTACACTCAGAAGTTCGGAAGAATGAACTTTGCTTTAGTTGATGATACTCAGTAAAGGGGATGGAACTTTGCATTGCGAGTCAGCAGACACAGGGGTTTGTGTTTAATCGACTGCGAGAAAGAGAAATAAAGAACTTTTTACATTTTTGTAGTAATCAAAGTGAGTGTTAATTATTGCAGTATAATTCGAATATTTTTTTACAACTTCAGTGGAATTAATTTGATTCTTCTCTTAACGCCAACAAGATAGCCTTCAGCGCCTTGAAACGTAAATGGTCTTTATAAAATTCCGATACTTATTTCTTCCTTGTGATTGCATTTCTCCAAACCGCCACTCATATTCAGCCTTCATTTTCATAATTTTCATCCAAATAGGTCTCGTTCTTCCAACTCTCCCGGTGCTCAGGGAACTCATCTAACACTGTCACGTAATCTTTTCAGTCAGGGCGGTTCGAAGGATATGTCCTAACCATCTCCATATCTATTTCATCATAATCTTATCTACTTGTGGAACTTCCGAACCTTTATGCCATTATTTTTTCATTCTGTCTTGTCATCTGATTCCTAATAATCTTCTTAAATCTTTACTCTGAAATTGACAAAACCTTTTAGAAACAGTTTTTTAGAATTGGTTTTTCAGTCTCTTACTCGATTTTGTCTATAAAGAACGCACACGGGAGATCATTGTTCCTAAATATAAGAAACACTCGTCCTCCCTCCATCTAGTGTTGTTTCGTCATTGCTTCTTCGATATTTATCTGAAGTCCCATTGTTATTTATAATTTCAGTCTAAGGTTCTCTTTATCTCCATCCACTTTTTTCCACTGTGAAATCCAAGAGATGGCTAACGGCAAATGTGACAAAACTTTCCCCTGTAGCACTTTTGCTGTAAATCCTCTTCCTTATCATCCATTATATTCAAAAGTCGTTGTAAGCCTCTTTACTTCGATTCCTTCTGGCTCTCATAATGTAAGAATAATCTTTCTCTCTTATCCATGGGTGATCTTTTTCTTTATTTTGAAGAAGGGTAAAAACTTACTATCTATCCTGCCACGTGAGCTTTGTATAATTTTAATTCTTATTTAGAAAATAGAAAACCGTGAGTTTACAGGTAATGATATATATAAAGAATAAAGGGCGTTGTGTTTTTGTTGCACAAGATTGTTACAGTGATAATGTGTTTCAACATTTATTATATTTCTCGTTGTTTTATATTAGAGGTTATAATTGCTATTGGTATTATTAGATGTAAGTGCAGTAATCGTAATCGTAAATGAAATCAGCAACCCACCGATACTAATATTTCTCGATAAGCTTCAGCGCACAAATTATGTGCAAACCTTTCGGAAACATATTACAACGGTGATATTTATCGATATGTATTAATTGCCTCTCGGATTTTTCTAAGCTCTTTGGAGACCTGAACGGTGACACGTCCTAAGAGCTTCCGATCGAAGTTTGTTTTCCTGTGTTGCATTTTTGGTACCTGTTGCATGGGATAATGGATAACAAGGGCAGTACGCTATTCTTCAGAACAGTGGCGATCACCGATTGATTCTTCTCATTTTAGTTTAACCAGTCACGCTTAAAATCGCAGACCGTCCTGCGAAGGCGTCGTTTCATCGTTATGGCTACCTCAGTTCAAATATGAGACTAACGTAATCGTTACATACCAGTTCTGGAAGCCAAGAAGACGCATCACAATACACTATTACCGAATATAGCGGTGTAAATTATTATAAACGATAAGGAGTGCTGTTTAAAGTACAAAGTATGTTTTTCTTATAATTTGGTTGTTTCTAAAGAATTTGACCTTCATTTTCACCGGAATTCAGTAATTTTAAAGAGAGAAAGATTTTCACCCCAGAATGCTAAACTGGGAACCACCGTTTGAAACGAAAAGTTAATTTGGAAACTTGGATTCACTGATGATTTAAAAAGTTTTTCAGTGATGCTGTGTGTTAGTTAAGTTAGAGTTGGATGCGCGGCCACTACAATTCCATATGTGATTTACAGCGGCGTAGGTCAGGTTCTGTTAAGGGCTTTTGGATCCTAGTCAGTCAGCAAGACACCTTAAGTTAGATTAGGTTAAGAGAGATGAGGCCTGGATGTATTTTTCATTCTTTGGTTTATGCAGAGCTCTGGGTCAGGTTAGGTGTGTTTGATAAGAAAGGGCAAACCCCCACCCTTTCCTACATCCCGAGCAGGTAAGACTCCACGACCCAATTTAGGGAAGTTAGGATGCCCTCCTATATTTTACTCCAATTGTCGTATACCTCAACCAAAAATCTTATTTAATCATTTTGATTCCTCATTATTGTTAGATTTTAGGTATGGCTCTATCTCAGAAGCTATTGATTTTTTCCGTTATAATTGAAGGTCAAAATTGTTCGAAACACAATAAAAAAAAAAAAAAACACGGGAAAACCACACTTGCATATCGAAGAACAACAGTCCTAACCATTTCTGAAAAATGTATTCTTTTTCGTTTTTAGAGGTAGATCATGTATGCATCATCCAAAATTCACAGTACAGTGGGAGGGTGGTTTGATCTGAGAGGATGCTCAGTTATTAATTCATATTATTGGCTGTTCGACTTCGACTTTCGAATGCTCAATGAATACACAGGGACATGTATTTTCCTTTTCTTCCTTGACACAGAGGAGCCGCCCTTTTCATTAAGGACCAGTTTAATGTCTTAGAGGAGATCGCACCTCTGATGAGAATCTTACATTTTAATCCATTTTTGGTCCTCATAAGGGAAAAACAACCTTTCTCACCATCTCTTTTTCTGACTTTTGTAATAACTACCGAACACTTCCTATCCGTTCTCTTGCTGTATCTGTGTATTATTATTATTGATAAATAAAAACATACCAGGATGTAACAAGTAATTAACTCAAGAGTAAAATCCACGGTAGTTTTGTTGCATATTTTATTTCTCATTTTGTTATGAGAGGTTAATATTTTTTATTGCCTTTGAAATCTGCACAGACCAACGCTTAGTGCATTAATATTAAAGAAATCTCCTCAACTGCTTTCAGTTTTATCCATTTTTTCCACTCGGTCTGATAAGTTTTCTATCCTCGTGAACTTCCAGAATCCATAGTACTGAGATGGGAATTTGGGTTGGGAGACTGGTCAATAACTGATTCTCGTTTCCAAGTGAACGACCTCTGACCATCAGTGAATGAAAAGGGATAAAATCACGCCCTTCCTTATTTAACTCAGAGTCGCCGTTGCATTGAGAATCCTGGTACCTGACCATTCAGCAGTTCCCTGAAGTTTTAACTCTTGGACATTACATTTGCTTTCTGTCTTTCTGAATAGAATGAAGGAATACTTCGCTGCATAAATAGTTGCCAAATTCTGCCCTACCTTTCAAATACCAACAGAGATTTTTTTCAGTCTTTATTTCAATTTGTGCCTAATTAGCATTCTTTCTTTTCCCCATTTTTTATAATGTTCAGAGCTATTTATTTTGATTACCTAACATCATACTGAATTGTATCATTTTTTGTTCCTATGTCTCTCTACAAATATTTCGAATTCTCTCTCTCTCTCTCTCTCTCTCTCTCTCTCTCTCTCTCTCTCTCTCTCTCTCTCTCTCTCTCTCCATTCTGTGGTTCGCGTAATATCTTTAGCAGAGGTGGTATGAGCCTTGGTATTAGTAGAGGGTTGCAATTTTGATGATTTATTGCTTCTTCAATCAATATCTATCTAATCTTCATAAGAAATAAGTTTAAGTTCAATAGTGTACCACTTTCATATTTTATTATTAAATTGTTTTTGTGACGTTAATAAAAGAAATATCAATTCAAAAAGCGTTTTCAAATACCATTAGGTAA
Source organism: Macrobrachium rosenbergii (assembly GCF_040412425.1). Taxonomy (NCBI): domain Eukaryota; kingdom Metazoa; phylum Arthropoda; class Malacostraca; order Decapoda; family Palaemonidae; genus Macrobrachium; species Macrobrachium rosenbergii. Next base: position 19,910,044 of record NC_089792.1, read on the forward strand.
TAATTTAAAATTCTTGTTGGCACTTGTTTTGAGTAATCGTGACAGAGGTGGAAGAGCCTTCAACCTAATGAAACTATTATTCGTGCACTATATAAGTCCAAATATACCTTCATTGTCTTGAAAAATGTTGTTTACAAATCCCAACCTATGTATGAGTATGTATGGTATACTGACGAATGCAGCAAAACAAGGAATTTATCTTTACAAGATAAGAAGACTACTGTTTTCGCCTAAACTCAAGTATAGTACATGACTGTATAGCAACAAAGAATCTGGAAATCATATGTATTTCACCCTATTTAGGCATTGGTCGTTTACATTTTTCAATAGATTTTCACCAGATGGTGTTTGATCTTACCATCTGGAAAACTTTTGATATAGCAACAGTGGCACAAGAAATATTAAGGATGATATCTGAAAATGGAAACAGTATGTGTTGTCGTATATGCACATCCTTAGCTTACCATGTTCAAGAGTGGGACCGGTGGGGGACGTGCTCCAGCACAAAGCGCCAGCCCATCGAGATAGATACCATTTCTCCACCATCCAATCAGATACCTTTCCACACTGGCCCCGTCTATCTGATATTCAGTGAGACGAACTGTCGCCTAGTGAAAGGTGGCATTTTTAATTAAACATTACCATACCTGCACATATGCATACCTAAGATAGGTGGAAGCGAAGTGCACCATAGATTCCTGACCTTACAAATATTCTTCCTGTGAATTTTGGAAATTAAAATATGATTTAAGTAAAGAAGAAAAAAACACATAATTCACTGAAGAAATCAATTCACAAACAAAGGTCATCCAATATTTAGTCAGTTTCTTCCTTTAACTTGCCAAGGGAAGGTGACTTAGGCAGTTTTGTGATTATATCTTCTCGGGTGTATTTCTAGGAAAGGAATGAAATTAACATAATGTTTTATATCTCCCTTTAGAGAAGGGAACTCATGACTGCATCATATAGACTGTATTTTCAGGAAGGTAGGAAATGATTGCATCGTTTACAGTGTGTTTCTTTGGAAGAAAAGAAATGATTATATCATTCCAAGATCAAGATAAGCAGTGCATTTTCATAAATGGTCGTTGTATATATCATCGTTTTTCAGTCTTACTAAAGGCAAGCATGATTTGTGTGATATGATTTTAGTGAAAACTTTTTCAACTTTATGATTGGATTCCTGGGAAATTTGTAACTTAATTTCCTTAACTGAGTTAATAGTTTTGGGAGAGATATTGGTTACAAAAACGTTTGGAATGAATGTAGATTAAATTTAAATGCTTTTTAAATTATGGTGACCAATGATTTTCTAGGAAATAATTTTTGTAGCTGTATAACTGGAAATATTCTTCAATGTTTTTCTAGGAATAATAGCATCCATCAAAAAATATATAGAAATTGAAAATGTTTAGGCGCCCAATGTTTAAAAAATGCACGCTACTTTCATTCTGCTAATTTTTTTATGCTTTAAACAAGCTATTCCACACTTTCAACGTTGCCTTCGGCCCTAGCTGCAACCCCTTTTGTTCCTTTTACTGTAACTCCTTCCATATTCTCTTTCTTCCATCTTACTTTCCAACCTCTCTTAACAATTGATTCATAGTGCAACTGCGAAGTTTTCCCCCTGTTACACCTTTCACATCTTTCACTGTCAGTCTCCGTTTCAGCGCTGAATGACCTCATGGGTCCCAGTGCTTGGCCTTTGGCCTAAATCTTATATTCAATTCAATTTAATTCAACACACTTTCAACGTAATAACAGCCTTTAAATATGCGGTCGTTCACCTCACGGGTCAGTGATAATACAAATGAGGCGTGTAATTACATTTCTCTTGTGCACGAAATGTTCGTGTTCTGTTGCAAAACACTCTCTCTTGCGGGTACATGTACAGTACTTGTTTGGTACCTTTTTTCACAAAATTCATTCGCAATTTCCTGCCGTTTTCTAGTGGTGATGTTTATTTGGTTCTCCCGTGCCATTTTAATTTCCTATTTTACATCATAAATTACCTGAGGCTGTGTCATGCATTCAAATGAAGGCACAAACAAACAAAGTGCCAACATCTCAAGACCTAAGGAAACGAGTGTCTCTACCGACTCAGTTTTTATTTTTCTGTAAACAAAAACTGTTCAGATGGCTATTTGTCTGTCCGTCCGCACTTTTTCTGTCCGCCCTCAGATCTTAAAAACTACTGAGGCTAGAGGCCTGCAAATTGTTATGTTGATCACCCACCCTCCAATCATCAAACATACCAAATTGCAGCTCTCTAGTTGAGTAGTTTTCATTTTATTCAAGGTTAAAGTTAGCCACGATCGTGCGTATGGCACCGCTATAGGTGCCAACAACATAGGCCACCACCGGGCCATGGGTGAAAGTTTCATGGGCCGCGGGTGAGAGTTTCATGGGCCGTGGCTAAGAGTTTCATACAGCATTATACGATGTACAGGAAACTCGATTGCGCCGAAGATACTTCGGCGCATTTTTTACTTGTTATATTATGGACTCTGCGTGGAAATGTAAAACAAACAAACAAGAGCAGAATGAGTTTTACAAGGAAGACATGAAAGTTGTACGGGTGCATTACCAGAGCAACGTATTAAACAAAGTTAAATTTGGAAAATCGAATAAGATATATTCAAACGCGAGAATATACATGTGAAACAAACAAATGACAGACCTTAATAAACTACCATTGGTTTAAAAACTATTTTGGATAGAATTCGGTATCAACTGAGCTACTAATTCTAAATTAATTTTAGACCTTTTACTCTTAGTGACTGAGCTTACATATTTTGTCATTGTTTTTAATTTTGTAATCTTATTATATAAAAGTAGCTGATAGTGCATATGACCATGTTTTATAAGGGTAGGAAATGGAGACGAAAAGTGTTGTAGAAGTTGGGGAGATTTAAACAATGTTGACGTATTTATATTCTACACTGGTTTAAGTGCTGATCAGTAAATTTGTCAAAACTTCACACCGAAGAATATTGAAGAACTTTATGAAAGCTATACAACAGTGAGTCCTTGAGTCCTTCTGAAGCTAGTCTCAAGTCATTTCTTTATGAAAGCATTCCAATGTAAAGAAATTCTAAATATAAAGGAGTAAATTTCACTCCACCTGCTTTTGTTATGATTATGTTTTTGAGTGTAGAACGTGTTTGCATAGGGGTACAGAAAATGTTTGGTTGAATATAAGACTGGCATTTTTTTCCTCTTTTTTGGGGGTGAGGGCAGGGGTAAATTTCCGGTAACAGCAAAGCTCTTTTCCAACCCCTCAAACTTTAATGTCATTACTGCAGTGTTGTGGTTGTCGTTGCAGCCAGATGCAAGAGAATAGAAATTCCAACTTACTCTGTTATGGGAAATATTAAATCTCAAAAGAATAATTTACCAATTAATAGTTAATTAAATTATGGCGTTGAGAGCATAATTTTATATATAAATTTTGTTTTGGTTAATATTTTTTTTATCTCGTTTTATCATCAGCCAGTCCATTAATTCATTATATTAATCGTTAAATGCATCATTCATTAACGGAATATGCAATACTGTTGAAAGCTTAACCTTTCTCGTATCTTCTCCGCAGATAATTAGTGTTTAAGCCTGAAAGAACCGTTTTGTCCCACATAGCTACTCATTCATTTTGACTTTCAGAAATCATTAGGTACCAAATAACAGAAATTTTATTTGTTTTTGTTTGCAGAACAGAATACGTAATTTGTGGAAGTATAAAAAAGTTGATTGAATTTGCCACTTAGGTAAATGAAAATTTTCTAACTTCAAGTGTTGCTTTCCACGAGTCAGATCTATGTTTGCCTTCGTGGTTTCGTAACTAACTTGGTTATGTTATATACTAAGAGAATAAAAACACCTGATAAGATTAGCAATTATATGTAATTAAGCTACTAAAACATTATTAATGGTACATTAGTACTAATTAACTATAAAGGCATAATTCTCTGAGGTTAATTAATGTCGCAAGGGCATTATGAAGCTGATCGTTGAATAAAAAGGCTCACAAAATAAAGGGGAAAATCAATAAATTCTTATATGATTTGCCATTACATACCATCATACTATGTTTTATGACTCATTTCCTTTAAAAACTAACTTTCTACTGATTTATGTTTACATAAGTAAAAGGGAATGAATAAGCTTGGCCAGCTTATTTCAATATGTAAAATATATTGATCTCAAAGAGCATAGTTTGGCCCAGATGGCATCAAGACGATATTCTTCTCAGTTTTACATTGAGAAATAATCCAGGTTTGAGATAATGTCCTTCAAAAAACACGATTTGCGAAACAGGCAATTACCCGTTGTCACACAGGATATGTCCATCGACTGCTTTCCTTCTGTTAACAGTTTTTTTTTACAATCTATAGGCTCATTTGTAAAAGGTTTTACATAAGTAGTGTAACTATTTGCTATAAGTACCAGTTTTCTTGAGGATGTCAAAAGAGATGAAATTTATCATGATTCCTACTTTCAGTTTTAATTCCATACCTGTGGCACTTTATATTGACACATCACTTGTTCTTGTAAGTTCTTCACACACACACACACACACATATATATATATATATACATATATACATACATACATATACATATACATACGTGTGTTTTCTACTTTATCCACCATACACCTGTTTTCCCTGTAAACTGCTTGATATCAGAAGAGTACTTTCCTCCGGTTTCACAACAAGCCTAGAGGTGAGGTTGCTAGCCCCAGGACACTTGTTTTAATCATTCCATCAGACGCTGGTAACTGTTTATAGCTGTGTGGATTGGTGGGTAGTAGACCAGGAGCAGACGCCCCCATCTTTGCAAAATTGATATGAGTTCTGCACCAATCGGCCACGGGCTTCACATTAGAAGATTACCTCTTTTACAATGTTGGGTGGGGTCTCCACATTCGTATACTATTATATATATATATATATATATATATATATATATATATATATATATATATATATATATATATATATATAATATAAATGTAATAACCTTGTCCTTTCAACTTTATAATATATTCTCACTTGTAAGGACTTGCAAGTTCCATGATATGTTTATTCATGTTTTCCCCCTTATTTCCCGAAATCTCCGTATAATTCTCCCCTTCTCCAGGCAATGAATCGCTTGTCTTCATATGCAAATTTGATTAGATTACCATACAATCATTAAACGCACAGGCGTCCATTTCTTGTGTCTTGGAAACTACATTACTTACGGGTGGCCTTTAAAGTCACGGAAGAATATTTTTTAAGCAGGAAACATTGCATAGCCCGAAGCTGTCAGCTTATTTTTGAGGAGAGAGAGAGATTGAGAAAGAGAGAGAGGAGGTGGGAGGGGGCGGGGGAGATGTGGACACAACATAAAAGCTTTGTCAATGGCAATCGCCGGAGGTCATACTTCAACTCGAGAGGAGGTCTTGAAGATGGAGATGTGAAATGCACGAGGCAGATGTTATTTGACTTTTCATATAATTTAGTTTACCAAGTTAATTTATTGTTGATGTTTTTTTTATCCATCTTTACAGAAATTTATGTGTAGAAGAAATTTTATTTTGAAAAGAAAACTACTGTGCCGGCTTTCTCTGTCCGTCCACACTTTTTCTGTCTGCCCTCAGATCTTAAAAACCACTGCGGCTAGAGGGCTGCAAATTGGTATGTTGATCATCCACCCTCCAATCATCAAACATACCAAATTGCAGCCCTGTAGCCTCAGTGGTTTTTATTCTATTTAAGGTTAAAGTTAGCCATAATCGTGCATCTGGCAACGATGTAGGACAGGCCACCACCGGCCCGTGGTTAAAGATTCATGGGCAGCGGCTCATACAGCATTATATTGAGATCACAGAAAGACAGATCTATTTTCGGTGGCCTTGATTATACGCTGTACAAAAAACTCGATTGAGCCGAAGAAACTTCGGCGCATTTTTTTGTTTTTATTGCCTCCACTACTCGCACTTCTAGTATTACTATTTTCACTTGATTTGTTTACGTTCCAGAAAGAATCTGTGGAATGTTCTTTAAGTTGAATGAAAGAAATGTCTGATTTAGCAAAGAAGGGACGGGTTGTTTGAAAGTTTTGATTTGACAGCCCTTAGATTTAGATGTGGTTTTGTTCTTGTTTATATGTTTAATACTATTACTACTAGTAGTAGTACTATTACTACCTTCGAAGAGTGACTTTCGGAACTTAGTAGTTTTCCTTTTTCCTAAAACAGAGCAAATGTAATTATTAATACAATATTATTCCGTTTACTTTCTAAGATGTAAAATATCACCTTCAAGCACTTAACTCGTTCCTTCCCACTTCTTCCTTTCTTCCACTCATCATTTCAGGTCCCACCGTCTTAGATATTTTGTATGGTTTCTTCGACTGAGATGGTAATAATACACGAAGAACGCAAAGATTTCTTATCTCTCTTCTTCTCTAATCCTTTGTCTGAAACATCTCGTCCTTTCTCTCGCCACTTCATATTTGAAGAGACCAAAAGCGTAATGCACATTCGAAAGAAAATTATTATTATTATTATTATTATTATTATTATTATTATTAGTAGTAGTAGTAGTAGTAGTAGTAGTAGTAGTAGTAGTAGTAGTAGTAGTAAAATATTTTCTTGAAATGTTTCCATTTCACCACCATTTTCCCTTTTTTTACGAGAAATGATTTTCCTCACGGTCAGGAAACGAATAGACTTTCTTGCTCGAATGCATTGTTAGTTTTAAATAACTCTTTTAAAGTAACTCTTTTAAGTGACTCTTTTCATAAATCCAAGAATCAAAATGAAAAACTGGAAAACAGAATTTTATTCCGAAACCATACAAACCTGCGTCACGCTGGTCAGGGAGGAACGTGGTTCATAAGATTGGCAAGAAAATTTTTTTTTTCGCTGATAATATACAGTGTATGTGCGCTCTCTCTCTCTCTCTCTCTCTCTCTCTCTCTCTCTCTCTCTCTCTCTCTCTCTCTCTCTCTCACACCTGTAAACCTCACTGGACTTCGTAACAGCCAAACGGGGTTTTACGGTGTAAGTAGATTATCAAAACATATTTTTAATTCCATTTAATTACGAAAGAAAATTTCTGTTTCCGAGAACTGAACTGCCTTTTAATTAATTCATATTTAAACTGAGCTGTTATTTTTCTCAGTTCTAATAGATTTATGTATATGAAGTTGAGGTATCCCTATTAATGTAATCTTCGCTGGGTGAGCGGGTTCCGTTCTCAGCTACCACTCTGTTGGTCGCGAGTTCGAATCTCCGACCGGCCAGTGAAGAACAAGAGCTGGTGATATTTTAATGTGGTTCAGTTCTAATAGTTGTATCCCGTTGCTGGGTAACCAATTGGTTCTTAGCCACGTTCAATCCTTCGAGCCCTAGGAGAGCTGTTATCCTCAGTGGTCTGGTTAAACTAAGATATACTAACTAATGTATGTTTTTTCATGGGCGCAACTGTGCAAAGATCATTTTGTATTGACAATGTTGAGTTACCATATCACAGCTCGTAATGTGCTCTAAATGTAGAACCGATTTAGATGACCACTGGATAGATCTGTAATCAATATTTCACGATAGTAAAAAATATTACTCACATAAGACATTGTTAAGGGGAAAATCCCCGAAGGACGACCAATAGGGTTTTGCCTCTTAAAAGATTTACTGCATCTTATCGGATTATAATTTCAGAAATTCCATTAAATTCCAAATAAGTCCCAAAATGGCAGAGGCAAAGATGACCTTCTGTGATACGTAGGAGGGTCCCTGTTGATCTGATAGGAAAGTGATTAATTTTATATATGATTTCTCATTCAAGGGAAAATGAAATAGAACTTTCAGAAGTATTAGGTTATAAAGGTTGGTTATAGAAAAGTTAAGTATACCTTAGTTTAACCAGACCACTGAGCTGATTAACAGCTCTCCTAGGGCTGGCCCGAAGGATTAGATTTATTTTACGTGACTAAGAACCAATTGGTTTCCTAGCAACGGGACCTACAGCTTATTGTGGAATCCGAACTACATTATAACGAGAAATGAATTTCTGTCACCAGAAATAAATTTCTCTAATTCTTCATTGGCCGGTCGGAGAATCGAACGCGGGCCCAGCAGAGTGTTAGCTGAGAACGATACCAACTCGTCCAATGAGGAACTGGTTGGTTATAGAAAACATAAGGTGGTGACGTGTCTTAAGAAGATTGTTTCTCTGTAGGTTGTTAATGCTAAGAAAGGATAAGTTTTATTGCTAATATTTCCTATGTCGCCGGTATTATTATATGATGTGGAATGCATTGGCACCCTCTTTTAAAGATTTTATGAATACGTTTGTGAATTATAAAGATAGGTTGATTTTGGAAATAAGAATAGTAAAGATAACCAAAAAACAGACGGTGGTATTGCACTCTCTCTCTCTCTCTCTCTCTCTCTCTCTCTCTCTCTCTCTCTCTCTCTCTCTCTCAACTTGCTTTACGTACAAAATAACTCAAGTAAGCACATTCCAAATATAAAAAAAAATTTATTCGACTTTAAACTGTTCACATTATTCCAAAATAAATGGAAAATGTTATGATATTGATATGATATTGATAAAAATAATAATAAAGGAAGTTTGTATCGGCTGGGTTAAAAGTTCTCCCACTCTTAGAAGGTTTCGTGACCATTCTTTCCTCCCCTTCTTTAAGGAGTTTTGAGTGTTTTGGGAGAGTTCAAATAAACTTTGATTTTAGAGGCTTCTTGAAATTATTGCTTTGGTTATTCGAAATCATTTCATCAGATTCTAGTGGGATGAAAACCTACATTTGCAGAATAACGCCCAACAACAAAAACGGTCATAATAACCAAAAGTAACAAATAATATAGAAGTTCATTTTTACCACAAACTCCTGCAACCCCAGTTACACCACATACTCTGTGCTCAGGAGATTCCATTATTCCAATCTTTTGTGTTATTTTTATTCGATTTTCCTTTAGGTTTCCTTTAGTAAAGCAACGGTGCTCAGTTGTGTTACACATCGACCTTCTTCAGAGTGTTTAAAGTCTCCTCGTAAAGTAATTTATTATGCAAATGAGGAGAAGGAATTGCACCAAGTAATGGAATTATTGTTGCTTCTATATTTTGTGTGAATAAAATCAGCATTTTAACACGAGCAGATGCACTTACAAATACACCTTGAAAATAATAGGTAAGCTGAAGAAAAAGTGAACTTCACCATCTTATTCCATTAATTTTTAGGTAAATATGTAAAAATGTATTTATTGAAAGGAGTAAAATATATAATAATCATTGTACACACAAGCTCATTGGCTTTTGCTCTTTAATTCTTTCAAGAGAAATAAACAGTATATCAGTAGAATCCGACCGATCTGTAACTAAGCAAATCGCTCTTTATGGATAAGTTACATGATTTTTAGGAGACGCAATAAATGTAACGTCATTCTTTTACTTGTATTCACAAACTCCGAATTCCGTTCGCTTCAGCTTGTTTCAGCAGCACGGAATAAATCCAGGTTCCCATTTGAATTAGAGGGACATTGATTCAGAAGTAATAGATGGGAAGAGAAACGCAAAATTAGTGTACTTAGAATTAAGGGAGAGATGGAATGAAAAAAGGGAAAAGAAGAGGACATACTTCTAAAAAAAAAAAAAAAAAAAAAGTTATATTTCTAAAAAAAAAAGTGATATTTCTAAAAAAAAAAAGAGTGGTATTTCTAAAAAAAAAAAAAAAGTGCTATTTCTAATTCGCCATCTTATAAATCAAGGACCATCGAAATAGCTGGCCTGTGTTGGCATAGGGCCAGCTAAATATAAGACAGCTGTGTCTAAGGCCCTTGCTTTTTAAGGTGGCGAGTATAACATATTTATTTTTTCCGTTAGTTTGAATTTTAAATTAACAGCTATTACTGAGACGGTTGTACAAGGTTTGGTATTTGATTTCGGAAAGGGCTCATTTGAAAAAATAGGGAACAAAAATATTTTAAGAAATACGGCTAATTAGAGAGGAAGAAACTATATTTTATATTATCTATGCATATATAGTATATGTGTGTATATATATGTATATATATGTATATATATATATATATATATATATATATATATATATATATATATATATATATATATATATATATATATATATATATATATATATATATATATATATATATATATATATATATATATATATATATATATATATATATATATGTGTGTATATGTGTAAGATGAATTAATGTTTATATTTTTCATTTATCTCTAGAGTCATGATATGTTCTGTTTTCTGGTATTTATGATCTTTTTCACAGTCTTTGCAATTCTTTAAGTTCATGCATCGGTATAGTGCCACTTTAGTTGTCAATGTAATTAAAATGTTAAATAATCATTTGCTAAAACGGCAAGTTTATTTTTTGCTTCCGTTATTCTGCTGACGACAATTTTCTTTATTCGGAGCACTTCAGTACTTTCGTTCATCACCTGAGGGAGTTCTTGTTACGAAATGACAGCATCTGCCTCAGAATTCTGAGTGGCCTCGAAGGAAGCGTCAGGGCATCTTCTGAATAGGAAACAACCCAGACCCCGGAGCTGTGAGCTCTTGTTCAGAAAAGAGTGAGTGAGGGAGAAGAGAATATATGTTTACAAAGCATAAATGTTTTGTCAGTTGTAAATGAAATTCATCTTTCTACTCGAGGACCAATTAAAAAAAGGTTTTGTTGAAGTAATTTGGTTTGGTTAACTTTTTTCTAACTCTGAGAGAGTTTTGAGTAAAAGAAGTGTCTGGCTCAGAGAGAGGAAGTGACTTCTTGTTATTTAGAATTTTTTTTTTACTACTTCAGTGTATAAACGTATTGAGTAGCCAAACAAATACGTTTCGGATATGTGGTTTAATACTTACATCGTGGTGTTGGTTTGTTGATTTTCTATATTATCAAGAAGTTTATTATCGAGTTATTTAAATCACGGCATCTCATAACAGGACTCCAGACAAAAACAATACAATGGTCACTGTCACACTCGAAATTTAACTGTTCAGATGTGGATGAACCACCTGTGTAGACAAGCCCATCGCCAGCACGTAGACTTCCCTGATGCACTGTCAGTCAGCTATCTTGCATGCACTCATGCGCATTCTAGACAATAAATCCCCTGCTGCTTTCCAAAACCTCATTCGCACCATCTGTTGAGCACTTTGCAGTTCTTCCCCTCTCCCCACCCCCCTCCTCCTTCCTAACTCCGGAATCATACACTCTTTCACAGCTTATTGTCCTTCACCCTTTCCACAAGGACAAAACATTTAAAAATAGTGGTCCATCCTTTTCCTCACAATATTTTTACCACCTCTACATTTTTCCACATCTCCAAGCCTTCCAGTTCCTCTTACACTCTATACTATGCAAAAATAGTTAAGTATAGCTTAGTTCAACCAGACCACTGAGCTGATTAACGCTCTTTAAATTTATTTTACTGAACCAATACTTACCTAGCAACGGGACCTAACGCAATGAACCATTATACAGAAATTTCAAAAAATAAATTCCTCTGATTCTTCATTGGCCGGCCGGAGATTCGAATGCGGGCCCAGCAGTGCTAGCCGAGAACGGTACCGACCAGTCCAACGAAGAACTTGTATATACCATGCAAACAAAGCATCTCAGCTTCAAAATATTTTCTTTCATTCGGATTCAGCTTGCAAATTTCACTTCCAAAATTTGCTACATACATTTTAATCTTGACTTGCAGAGACAGTGCAAGTCTCTCCAGTCTTTTCCACACCTTGCTGCCTTGCTTTTTTCCTCACCTGTTCTGTGACTCGCCTCTACGTTTATCCCATCACCATCCGTTAGGTGTGCTCACAAGGCCTAATGAGTCAGCAGCTTTCATTCTTTCAACTTCCTTATTAGCATCTATTACTCCAAATTTAGTTTCTTTTTACCCTCATAACCTTACCATTGTTCTCTTTACTCTTGCAAACATGCAAAAATTTCAAGCAATTTAATGGATTTTTGAAGTTTCACACTCCATCCTAGACTTATGTTCTTGTCCCACACCTTGCCACGCATGTGACTTATTTCTTTGACTTTGTATCGCTTCATACAGAAAGGTATTCAGCAGCCATATGTCATAAAACACCCTTTCCTCAAACCCGCATTTACACCAAACAAGTCACTCTCCTGTCTACATATTCCAGTGTAAGCATTTTTCCCATGGTGGCTTTTACGAGCTTATCTTCTACCTAATCTTGATGCTTATTATAGTGGTGATCGAAATGGTATTTTAAAGTTGTCTTTTTGAACTCTGCATTCAACACAGTTCCTCGTTTGTCTTATTTTCATAAGTTAGCTAGTAAGGATTCTTTGTTTTACTTTGGGGTAAATTGTATCATTCTGTACCCCAAATTACTAGCATTGACAAAGATAATGTCAAGGTTGCTCCACATACTACCACCATGGTTGTAGTCTTCAGTAAATAGTCTCAACAGACAACTAATATTGCCATTGGTTTCAGGAAAGAGGCTCATTCTGCCATATAATAGTTACTTCCTCAACCAAGGTTTTCACAAACCCTCCCCTAGACTCTGCTCTGTCTTAGGGTAGAGTGTGTTACAATTTCAAGCACTTTCTAGGCAATGGTAACTAGGTAGTACAGCTTGCTACCACCGCGCCGTGGTAGCTGTCAGTTTTAATAGCATGACTTGACTGTTATCATTTTAACGATTGATTTCGTGTTGCTAGATTGTGATTCTTATAGATGCTTCCAGTCATTTTTTTTACATTTATTACTGTACAAGTTATTCCTTTTTCTGAAAAAGTAATTCTTTTTCCCACTCACATCCGGCGTTAGTAGAATTTTCTTAACTAGCCGATAGCAAACTAACATAATCCTTTTTCTTTGAAGGTGAGGTATTTTTTTGCTGAAAAAGTTTGAAGTGTAAAGGATGTTACCTCATGTCAGGTTTCTCTCTCTCTCTCTCTCTCTCTCTCTCTCTCTCCTATAGTCTTCAAAGTGATACTTATTACTTTTTAGAATAGGTGCACAACACGTCTACGTAGCAAGAACATTCTTATAAAAATGAAATATTGTAACCTTTCCAGTACAAAAATGTCCATGCATGTATTAGTTTTAAATGATTTGATTGCAACTATTTATCATTTAATTTATTGACAATGACTTGGAGCTACTTTGGTTTTCTTCATATTTTTGTTGGAAGCAGCAATGGAAACTCATAATTCGGTTTATAATAAGGTTACAGTATTGAATGTGCTCTAAATATAAAATCGATTCATGTGATCTTTTGATTAAATAATTGTAACAAATTCTACGAAAAATAAAAAAAATATTAACCAGTCGATACATATTGTCCAAGGAACCCATTTGTAACTTGACCAAACATGACCAAAGGCTCACCAAGAGGGTTCACCTCTTATCAGATTAAAATAAACAAAATTCCGTTATTTTCCAAAGACTTCTTAGTTTGACACAGGTGGAATATTCATCTGCAGTACGGAGGAAGCTCTGTCGATTTTAAAAGAGGTTCCTTCAATTTTTTTTCAGTGGTTTCGCTCTGAAATGAAAGGATATTCTTTTGTTAAGAAACAATTACATAACAATGGATGGTTATAGAAAGATACTGATATTGATGGCTATACATATATATAATAAAAAGTCTTGTTAATATCACTGATATCTCTTTTAAGAATTTGGTCGTTTATGCTATTAAATATTTAATGATAAGAGTGATGTTATTCATTGTGGTTGTACCTAGGTTTGATTTTGTTTATCTTTGCAAATGGAGATACGTAAAACTCTACATTTGATCATTAGGATGAATGATTTTTTATTGTACATGAATTGCACAGACAAACCACAGAAGATTGTGAGACCCCTCTCTCTCTCTCTCTCTCTCTCTCTCTCTCTCTCTCTCTCTCTCTCTCTCTCTCTCTCTCACACACACACACACACAGACACACACACACACACACTTCGTCATTAATGTTTATTCCAGATTCCAAATTAAGGTAACGTAAGGTATGATAGCTTTAAAGTGAAACAAGATCCAATTTTTTCATGAAAATGTCACTACTGCAAAATCCTTCCACGTTCGCTTTGTCCCGGAACAAATGGGAATTTATTTGAGAAAGTCCTTGCGGACATACGCAAATTCCACCATAAAAATTACTGACATCCAATATTGCACTGTTGCACGCTCGTGTGTGGGAATTTGAAACGTTAATATTGAGACCTTATCGCCGAAAAATAACATGGTGTTTATTTCTTTTGGATGAAATGTTTCCATTCTTTAAATACTAAAGGTAAGCATTTTTTCCCTTTTCTTTTTCCTCTTTCCTTCAGGTTTCTCTTGGCTAAGCAAGGCATTTGGTTACCTTTTCCCGCAACTTTTATTATAATGGTTCATGAACTCTTAGAAATTTTTTTTATAATTTAAAAGGAGACTACAAATGCACATTAAACTTACTACAGGATTCATAACTTGGGTGATTTCTGTCATCACTTTAATGCATGAAAATTTAATCATGAAATACTGCATGACAATAGCTGGTAACTTGACGATAAAGAGAACAGCGTAAATTACCTTCAATTTATTTTTTATTATTTACTGCAGAAATATAAAATGGTAGTGTATTTAGATAATAAAAAAAACATTACCCTAATAAACTGTGTTGAAGATTGATTGATTTTCGTATGAGAAACAGCCATGATACAGAAATTCCACAGTGCTATTATGTTTCGAATCGCGCTAGGTATGTAACTTATTTGCATGTAGAACTTGCAAAGAAAGTGAGGTTTTCCAAATAACTCGATTTCGATAGGCAATTCCATTGAATGAAAGGGGACTGGTTTCAAAGTTGCAAAGGAAAGGTTGAAGGAAAGGAATGGCGCTGACCCACTTGCTAGTTTTGTATGGTTGAAAATTAAGGACATTTAAACAGAAAACGAAGCACACTATAATAGAAAAGAGAAAGAGATATTCAAACTCGCTTTTCGTCCATTTCCACGAAAAAACTGTACCAAGTTGCTAAATTTTAGTTAAAGAAATAAATGAGGTTACCCCGTGTTACGATTCCCTGTAC
This sequence comes from Macrobrachium rosenbergii, assembly GCF_040412425.1. Classification (NCBI taxonomy): domain Eukaryota; kingdom Metazoa; phylum Arthropoda; class Malacostraca; order Decapoda; family Palaemonidae; genus Macrobrachium; species Macrobrachium rosenbergii. The sequence continues at coordinate 19,925,144 of NC_089792.1, forward strand.
CTCAGATTACGTTAGGGCAATGTGCAACAAGAATAAGCCTCCACTTCCTTGTGGAAAACATTTAGTCAAAGACCAAGGTCTTCCCCCCCCCCCCTCGCTAAAAAATATAAATTTAAGTTGCTGGCGCTGAAGGCGGACGGAAGAGGATTCCAAATCTTAACCTGACAGAAATTATGATAGCCTTGCTCTTTTGTTATCTTGATTGATCTCGCAGCTGGAGTAGGTGGTTTCACCTAAAGGAAGGACTGGACACCTCGCGACTAATACTGGACTCCATAAACCTTGATTAGTCGTGTACCAAAAAGGTCTCTTCTCGATGGTCTTTTATTTGGGGATGGACAACAGTAGCTAAACTATTTGCATTCATTTATAATTTTACGAGAATGTGCTGGTCTTCAGATATTTTTCCTATAAGTGACTCATATGGCATTATCTGTATATGAAGTCTTTGCATTAAAGCGACGTCTTCTCAGACAACATCGTCTCAATGCATTTTCCGACCTGATAGACCCCTCTTTCATATATATACGATTGGTTACTCATTAAAAATAAATAATTAACTGATATGGATACGTATTTTTTTGCCTGCAAATATAAGTACTCTCAGGTATAAGTAAGCAATTTCAAACACGTGACTAACCTACGTAAAAGTGAATGTGTGATCTATGTAAGAATATATATTCCCCTCTTCCTCTTCTAGTTCCACTGAAAAATTGCCTGATTTTATAGAGTTTCTCTCTGCTCCTAGATTATCCATGCGTTCAGGTAAGTAAATGAATTGTCTCCAAATTAAAATTTTATTAAATTATTAGACAATAATTTTATGACGCGGAGAGTTCATCGTTTCTGTTGTTGTCCATCCATCACCATTTTGAAGGTTACCTGCCGTGTTCTAACATTCAGGCGATATTCTTGATTAGGAAATGAGAGTGTCTTCTGTTATAACCACAAGTAGGCTTTAAGGACACAGCGAAGTTATCGGGACAACGTTAGAAAAGAGAGAGAGAGAGAGAGATACAAGTCTTTGACAGTCTCAATCGCCGGAAGTCATCCTTCAATTCAAAAGGAAGACATAAAGATGGAAATGAAGATGTATACATCTTTTTCTGGTTTTCTTTTATCCCTTGAATTTACTGATACGCCTTTTTTTTTATTGAAATAGAATAATAAATAGTTGTTTCGCGAATGACTTTTTGGAGAACCAAATCCACGGTTATGCAACTGGACAAATATATTTAAAAATAAAACTATACGGAGAGCTTCTTCGATTTTCGAAAGCTCTGTATAGTTTAATTTTTAGATATATTTGTAGTTACATGACTGTGTATTTGTTTCTGGATTTTAAAACTCATGCTACTATGAGTATTTCTTAACGACTTTTTTTTATTAGTCGTAATTTCCGTGTTGCTGTTACTCTTAACTGATATTAGTTTATGGTGATTATACCTCTTACATCGCCATTTTTTATAGTTTATACGCTCGTTTACTTAGATTTTATCTTTTTTGTTACCCGTTTTGCAATTGAAAATCAATCTAATAAAAATTAAGTAATACTTTTTATTAGTCTATTACAGCTTTCCTTCTGTGGCAACAAACACGAAATGCGGACGTTATTCAGAACCTATAGACCTAGGGAAATTTGGTCAGGGAAAAACATCATTCTAGTGCAGCAGATAATTGCATATTTCATAAGAATCGTTCAGATAGTGAAACAAGCATGAAATTTTGCACAAGTGCTCTTTAAAGTTCCCTCTATCAGAAAAGGGCGCTGGCCACAAAAATTTAATATGGCGGCCAAATTCCAAGATGGCAGCCAGTATCGACAGATTTTGGCTAATTTTTCACTAGAATGGCAAGTATTTGCTTCTAGCAATATGGTAAAGCTCTTCCATACTATTTCTTGTGAATATTATGTTTCTGTAGCTTCCCAGTACAGTTTACCTTTAAATATGGGGGCTATATGGCTGCCAAGAAAAAGGTAGAAACAATAATTATAATGAGAAATAATGCCCGTTCAACAATTATCGTTTTAAGCATGGATCTTGGTTTCTGTGGTTTTAGATCCTAATGAGGCCATCTCTTTCGAATAACTCATCAATTTTGAAGGAAAATTAATAAATGTAAAAGAGTGTATGTCTGCACACAACCAGGGCACACTGGTGACATCACTGCTGTGTAACTCAGCATGGGGTTCAGTGCCAGCTAATCCAGCTTTACTAATCCTGTAGTCTTAGACTAGTAGTTGTAGTATAGTTTAGTTTAGTGTCCCAAATGCTTTCTAACAGCCCCAGACCAGCTATAGTTAGATAGCCGCACCTGAATAGACAGGATGTGCCAGCGGGGAGAGCTCTGGTGGAGGCAGGAGTTGCTTCATCTGGAACTGCAGAATCCTTCCTGTCAGCTGCAAGTGTAACCAGGACACGGCAGATGCACCAGGTTACAGCCTCTAGTTTGTACAAACTCCTGAGGACAGCATACACTGACTACTGTGCTGAGAAAGCAAAACAACAATGAGCAGGCATTAGAGTTTGAGGAGTGGTGTGACCTTCGAAGACAGCAGAGTCCACAGTTCCACTTCTGGCACATGGTGTTGTCTATGGAACTTGTGATATTCCTACTGATCAGGTCCCTCCGTGAGGCCAATTTTGTCCTCTACTGCCAGGCATTGCATGAGCTGATACCCTACTTCTTTTCAACAATAATACAAACTATGCTCGTTGGCTGCCTATTCACCTCAGGGACATGCTTACCCTAGAGTTCACACCCAGAGTTGCACAAGGAGTTCAAGGCTGGCAACTTTGTTGTGCACAAGACCAGTCGCCAGTTCTCAGCAATGGCTCTTGACCAAGCTCATGAGCAGACCAATGCCTTTATAAAGGCTGATGGCGGGAACCATTGGGCTGACTGAAGATCCGTCAGCACTCAGAAGATGGATGGTGGCTGGCCCAGAGATCATCCGCTTGGTGTCTGCATACGAAACAGAGGTTCAAAGTAAGGAGTCTAATGAGCAGACAACACACCATGAACAAACACCTCATGCGCAGAAGACATTCTTGGAGAGAGTCAGCAAGCTGTCATTGGCTTTTGCAACACTTGGGAAGTCCTTTTCAGGAAGAGAGCCAGGATCTGTATTCCATTGACAACAAAGACATTGCCCACCCCAGCTCAGCAGAACTTCTACAGACACACCTTGACAGAGGCCGCACTAAATTTCAGAAGTTTTCAGACTCTTTGGCAAACAATGCAGTCTCCTTCTATGAGCCGATAAAGAAGAACAGAACTGACTTCTTCAGGCAAGAAGCTGCTCCTGTAGAACAGTCAAAGCAGAAACTTCTGAAGGAGGATTGCCAGCTTTTCTCAAAGCTATTTATATCCTGTCAGAGCCGTGAATGTGATCTGCAGGAATTCTTCCAGCACGAGAATCAAACATTCCCAGCTTCCCTTAGTGAGGTGGTAGGCTGTACACATGTCAGAAGTCTCAGCTGACCTCGGTCCTGGAGAGTCATGTTACACTAGAAGACAAAGAACCAAAGACTGATGTCCTCATTGTAGATGGATCAGCTTTGGTCCATGCCTTGCCACCAAAGAAAGGAAAAGACCTTTGAGGGCTATGCACTTTGCGACTTCTTGCCTGTGATACAATCCTATAGCAGGTACACATCATCACATCTTGTATTTGATGTATACAATACATCCAGCCTCAAAGCTGAGACCAGGCTCCAACGTGGTCAAGGAGGAAGGCGCAAGGTGACAGACAAGAACACAATTCCATCCAACTGGCGCAATTTCCTAAGACACGATGCCAACAAGACAGAGTTGTTCCAGTTCCTGGCAGACAAAGTTGCCCAGATGTCTGCCACAAATGTTGTCATTGCCACGAAAGGGTCTGCTGTCCTCAGCACTCATGAGGCTAGTCTTCAGGGGACTGGAAAAGTGCTCTCATGAGGAAGCTGACACCCGCATCTTTCTCCATGCCAAATATGCCACAGAACATGGAGCCAAGACCATCACGGTTAAAGCAAATGACACAGATGTTCTTGTCGTTGCAGTCAGTGCTTTCTCCACTCTCCACAATCTAGGGCTAGAGAAGCTATGGGTGGCATTTGGCCAAGGCCAGAGCCTGCGCTGGATTGCTGTGCATGACCTGTGCAACTCTCTGGGCCAGGAGAAGGTGAATGGCATGCTCTTCTTCCATGCGTTCACAGGCTGTGATACAGTGTCAGCCTTCCGGAGCAAGGGCAAGAAGACCGCCTGGCAGACATGGAACATCTTTCCAGAGGCCTCCACTGTGTTCTCCAAACTGAGTCACTACCCTCTCAGAGTGGAAGAGAGTGACCTGAAGGTCCTGGAGAGGTTTGTCATACTTATGTATGAAAGATCCAGCACTGCTGGCACTGTGGATGAGGCTAGACTTGATATGTTTGCCAGAAAACAAAGGGCATATGAGGCCATTCCACCAACCAGGGCTCTCCTCCAACACACCAAGCGTGCTGCGTACCAGGCTGGTTGTGTGTGGGGCAGGCCACCCAGTGTCAGCCACAGCCAGAGAACCCTGCTGAGTGGGGATGGCAAAAGTCTGGTGAAGCATGGCAAGTCCTCTGGACAACCAACTCGCCCTTAGCCAAGAGTTGCCAACAGCTTACCA
>NC_089792.1:19934788-19947288 GCF_040412425.1 Macrobrachium rosenbergii
TTCCTATAATATTACAGATTTTTAACTCTGCCAGCGCAGGGTAAGCATTCTGACAGCGCGATGATTTTATTTGAATATTGCCCTTAACTGAAAACTTACTGAACTTCTCACCCATTTCTTCCTGGGTAAGCAAAGGCATCCCCACTGAAGGGAGGATGACGAATGTGCTTGACTTACATATTACCACCAGTGTTAGCATTAGGACGCCAAGTTCTGTTTTTATTCATGTGACACCCACTTAGCTGAGCATGTGTGACGTATGAATTTCGATTAATGATATCGTTGTTACTATTTTTTTTTATTGTCAAGTGAAATGGACTTCAAACTAATAATAATACTAATATTGTAAAGTTCGTTTTACAAAAAGAAAGATTTAGAAAATAATTCACATATACAACACACCAAAAAAGTCATTTAGGTAAAGTTAAGAGTTCAGTCATTACCAAGAGAATATTAAAAATATATTGTAGACCAGTAAAGGTTTTTGAATCAGGTACACTGACTAATGCTTTGTTTGGAGTACTGGGGCGTTTACATAGATGCTTTTAAAAGCTCATGAAGTTTCCAATGAATTACTACTCGGTGAATATTCAAACACAGATTGGCAATATTTGTTGCGAGTTCTTGAAATACGTAAACATATTCAGCACCTTTCATGTTGAAGTATTTCATTATAAAGAAATAAATTCTACACTCAGAGAAGCGTGCATATGAAACATATTACTCAGAATTCGCAAAGTAATATATCATCAAAGGCTTGGACAGAGAAAAATATGTAGACAGGTCGACTACCAAACAGACACGAGTAGAAAATGCGACATCTTATGCCCACGGTTCGTTAAAAAGTCCTAGGAAACTACGTTTGCCGTAACTTTTTGTAACTTATTTGTCGTAGGTGTTTTACCTAATTTCTAGAAGTACTAACTCAGGAAATTTGCTTAGAGAGAAAAAAAGTAATGCTGACTACACTCCTGTGAAAGACTTCGTACGCGTACACATTCAGACGACATGTGTACATACAAGCGCTGTTTATAGATAAAGAAACATATACCTGTATACATACATACATACATAAGTGTGTGTGTGTGTGTGTGAGAGAGAGAGAGAGAGAGAGAGAGAGAGAGAGAGAGAGAGAGAGAGAGAGAGAGAGAAAGAAATGCTGAATACACTCATATGAAAGTCTTCGTACGCGTACACATTCAGACGGCATTTGTACATACAAGCCTGTTTATAGATAAAGAAACATATACCTGTATACATATATACATACATACATAAGTGTGTGTGAGAGAGAGAGAGAGAGAGAGAGAGAGAGAGAGAGAGAGAGAGTGTTTGTGTATTTGGCTGTGTAGAAAAAGTACTTGTAAACACAAAAGTCTAAACACCACCCGAGATTTTCAGCGATGCTTATAATGTGCCATGTGCGTTTCTTGGCGCATATCGGCCAAATATTGTTATTTTACTATTAATCATTTATCACAACAAACGTTTCTGTGCAGTTTATCCTTGAGTGAGTGTAAGAAGCAACACGAAGTTAGCCATTTCTCGGATGAGTTCATGCGTAAATTGTCTTAACATATTTTGCGGGAAAAAAGTGTGGGCTTGATTAGCAATCCATATCATCATTAACATATACATTTACTTTGTCTTAAATGTTTCATTTTTCCATATCTTTAATCAGTTTTACTACGGTCTAATTAAGTTTCAAATTACCATAATCGTATAGTAACGATAATGTATATCAAAAAGACTTCTGTTTAATGATTATGTATATCAAAAAGACTTCTGCTTAACGATTATGTATGTCAAAAAGACTTATGCTTAAGTTATAATTAATATGGCGTCTTTGTCGTGAGTACTATCACTATTATAATTACTAAGAGCACTATCATCACAACTTTTCCGGTACTTCACCTTTCTCTCTCTCTCTCTCTCTCTCTCTCTCTCTCTCTGTTTAAAAAGAATTGCTGGGATTAGAACCAAACTTTATATCACAAAGGATATCAGGCTGTTTCTTACCGATTTCCGATTAAAGATAGTTGAGGTCAAGCAGATAAGTCCTTACCCAGAACGGTCACATTTATCAGACATTTTTTTACCACCAGGGTAGATACATCGATTAAGGTATCTATAAATTGTAGCCAGTCTCTCTTCTCTCTCTCTCTCTCTATATGTGTGTGTGTGTGTGTATATATATACAGTATATATACATATATATATATATAACTAATATAAAAATATGGAACGTATGAATATATATAAATAAAGATAAAATCACATGCATATACATATGTATAACTGAATTACGAAAATATGGAACGTTTATGAATATATAAATAAAGACAAAATCCAAAGAAGGAAAGAGAACTCCATTGGAGTGCTGCAAGGCCTTTAGACTTACAGTCCTTATGTGAGTCTGCTAATAAAGAACTATAAGTAGAAAGGCCGTATATATATATTCATGTATGTATATATATATATGTATATATATATATATATATATATATATATATATATATATATATATATATATATATATATATATATATATATATATATATATATATATATTAACTTTATCACTTACACAATTGTTCTGTGCATCAATACATTTACTAACAGGACCTCATTAAAACTGGATGGTATCTAGTGGAGATATATATTCAGGAAAAGTCACAAGCGTTCGAGGAATAACAGTCCTCATCGTCAAGTATCCGCAGAATAAAGGTGGATCACGTGCCCGGTCACTCTACGGATACTTGATGATGATGAGGCTGTTAGTCCTAGAAAGCATTTTCTGAATAAATATCTTTTCCTGAATAAATATCTCCTGCTAGACACCATCCAGTTTTAATATATATATATGTTTATATATATATATATATATATATATATATATATATATATATATATATATATATATATATATATATATATATATATATATATATATATATATATATATATATATATATATATATATATATATATATATATATATATATATATATATATATAAAAATCTTGTTGTTAGTCTCTCTCTCTACGTTCATACTTCGCGATTACAATGAACCTTTAGCATTACATCAATTTTATAATTACAGTTAGTTTATTGGAAAGGTTGATATTAGTACAATGATCAACATTGTAATCGATATGAAAAATATTTTTGTCAAACATCCAACAAGTGTTTACCTCAAGGCGTCTGATAAGGAAAGTTCGAGTCGGATAAATCAAGAAATAGGTAAGTTGTTTGAAGATGATGATGATGAGGAGGGAGAGAGAGAGAGAGAGAGAGAGAGAGAGAGAGAGAAATCTAGTATCTAGTATCGTGCGAGACTGTAATGAATTATTGTCTGAATTCGATCAAAAATAAATGATAAAAGGAAATTCTTTTGAATCGTCAAAGTCCGGGGAAGCATCTCATATTCATTTTGCAGGAGAGAGACCCGTGACCTTCCAACTTGTCCTAACTATTAATTATTCCGAAAAACCATACTAGTTCCAACATACATACATACACACACATGTTTATATATATATATATATATATATATATATATATATATATATATATATATATATATATATATATATATATATATATATATATATATATATATATATATATATATATATATATTATACATATATTATATTTATATATGTATATATATATATATATATATATATTCACAGTATGTATAAGATATTTGCTGTTATAATAGAAATGCATCTTATAAAGGTTGCCCATTAAAAACCAAAGAGGGTAGATTTTACAGCGTCATTTCCAAAAAATACTTTTCCTAAACGGACAGGCCCTTTGAGAGAAACAGTAGTATCCGAAATATAACACCGTCAGAGCCATCCTCTTTAGTGTTTCTATGGGTGACCTTTATTAGATATATATATATATATATATATATATATATATATATATATATATATATATATATATATATATATATATATATATATATATATATATATATGTGTGTGTGTGTGTGTGTGTGTGTGTCTGTCTGTGTATATATGCATATATTTTTAATTTTTATACAATTCCACCAAAACTCAGAATAACATTAGAAGGTCAAGGCAGCAAATCTGATCCCAGGAATATTATGCACCATCCCTAGACCTAGACATTGTGTCGTCCCTCTGCATACATTCTTAGATGCCAGTGGTGAGGAAGGTCGTCTGCATGTACATAGTATATGTATATATATGTATATATATATATGTGTATATATGTGTGTGTATGTCAAAATAACTATTTGATAGGGAGACAGGACAAGATGAATTAGCCAACAGCTGCAAAATTCAGTGCTTTTTGCCAATAAAGGTAAAATTGATTTACCTGGAAACTTTTCATCGTCGAGTAATTGAACCCTGAGTGTAAGGCCATTAAAGCTCACGAACTTAATATATATATATATATATATATATATATATATATATATATATATATATATATATATATATATATATATATATATATATATATATATATATATATATATATATATATATATATATATATATATATATATATATATATATATATATATATATATATATATATATAATAAGTTGACGGGAATACAGTTTTATTCTATCTTTTCATTTATTTATAGTGCTGGAATTTTTAATACTTAAGGCTCAGAAATCAGAAGCTAAGATCTGCATAGGGCATGAGCTTATTATAAACCTAAAAGATAGCTTGCAGTTATTTAGATATATTTCATAGGCAGCCCAGTGACGAGTCAGTCTGGCTTATGTCGAGGTCACCCACAGACCACCCATTCACAGCTTGCTGGACTGGTAAACTCGAGCTGAAGGCGAACCCCAGGCCTAGCAAAACCAGCGAAGTGTTTTACCACTTACCCGCCAATAAGCCTTTTCCCCTGATTTCTCAGATTAGAAAAAGAAAAGAAAGCATTCACTACCACACCTATCGCCTAAATGCTGAATCTAGGAAGAATCCGTAGTGCAGGAAGCCTCTACAACCTCAGTTTTATGTAGTATCTTCACAGCAGTGTTTTGACCCCATTAACGCAATGCACCTTCCACCCATCTTTGTCTCACAAACGAACTGTACTTTCATCACTAAAATTCTGAACTGTTCACAACGAATTACCTGTTGCGCCATTCATCCTATACACCATCCATTCGAACTGTTTTCAGTTATCTGATAAGGTATATCCAACCTTCACAGACAGGTTTTTCCCTTTATACCTACCTCCAAACTTTTTTCACAACTGTTTGCAAAAAAACACTCTCTCCCTCTACACCCTCTTCCTTACTTTATTCTCCATTCCCCCCCTCAGTTTGTGTGTAATCTGCTCACTTGCAAAGACCGTCTGTGATGTTTTTATCTATATTGTCTATTATTTTTATCTATATAATCTGTAGTTATCTATATTTTCTATTATTTTTATTTTATCTGTATATAAAATTAAACCCAAGGTTCCAGTTTATTGAGATGCTGAAGAGGTGTTCTTTTGTGAAATAGCATTAGTTTTCTCCCGTATGTTTTACAGGGAACGAATGCTGAAAGACGTATTTTAAACCTAAAACTGATGATGGTCTGAAGTTACTTTATTTAATGATAAGAAATGAGTCTTGAAATGCCATATTTTTATAAACTGAACCAAAAGTAAAACTCTTCGAAAGTAAACGTCCTTCATTTTATAAAATAGAATTTGAATCTGAGTAAAATGTTAAAAAAGGTTTTACTAAAATTTTCATAGCAAATTTCTCGAGTGTTTTACACTCCTCATCCCCCTGATTAGACCACTTCCTGTTGTTGCAATTCATTTTGCTGGTGGTCCCATACTCTGTATATTGTGTCAGCTTGGTGTTTGTTTCAGTTGTAATAACTCGTTACCTTATGATTTATTACTCTCTCTGATGAAGCCTGTGATAAAAGCCAAACAACTGCATGAAATTGTTACAGAAATAAATGTTTATTGTTATCGTCAGTTCAAGAGACTGATTAAAATAGAACACCCGACGTGGAGCTGCTAATTGAGAATCAGTATTACATCCAACTGTATGGGCTGTGCATTGTATGCACAAGACTTTAATTAAATTCATGCGGGAGAAAGTTATTTGAGGAAATCTGTCATATTTAACATCATTTTCCATAAGCCCGTTTAAACTGAAAAACGTAGCTTAGAAAGGGACAAAAAAAAATTCACCAACAAAAGAGCCATGAGAAGTTGTCCAGTTGTACCTATAACGCCTGGATTTTAATAATAAATCAAGCCCATTTTTCCATTGACATTGTAATTAAGCGTTATATTCCACAATCTGTTTCTGTAGTAATTTATATGAAGTGTCGTAATTAAAAAAGGATGACTTTCAGCTATTTTATTTCAAATACTTTGTATTAAATGTTATTACTGAATACAACGTATCAACATAGAATTCCATAAGTAACAGTACATTTAAATAGATAGTTATTATATTGGCTTCATGCAATAGTTGTTTTGTTGTTTTCCGCACGTAAATGCGATTACGAATACTTCTGAAACTAAGTTACATTAATGCAGATGTTTTGTTATTCCTTACAGCTACACGCATTTTCCAGAGTTATATAGAAATTAAGCAAAAACGCTCCCATTTATGTATCGAAATTTAATAGCAAAAACCTCTTGATGTTCATCTTTGAAAATCTTTACTCTATGAAATCTAGATACTTGTCATCATTTTTTTTGCTTGGTGCTCTTAATTTCACCTTTTGTGTTCCAATGTGATGTTGGTGATCACTGCCCACATGTGCTCCTCTATAGCTCCTAACACTCCTCAGTGTTTATTTTCTCTCTCGATTAATAGGTTTCTATGACCGCCATCTGGAGATATCTAAGGTATTAATGTATGTCTTTCCCGGACAAGAATACTTCCAAATACCTCATTCTTTGCAGCACAAGAACTAATAAATTGCAATCAGTTTTTTATTTCAATCTCTCCTGTTATTACAAGAGCTGTATTTTTCCAGCCTCTGCAACTTTCAGATACCGCTGACACAATGTCTTCTACCTTCCCATTCCTGCAAATGTACTGTCCTTTCGCTTTTGTCTCAGTAAGTGCCAAACATCTAGTTTCATCCTCTTAAAACTATCCTGTTTTCCTGCGCCAAATGCATGAACATTCAAAACCGCATTTTTTAGACAACCTTTCTCTGGTTGTATGCAATATCAATAAAGGCTATGGAGCTTCAAAGCCCAAGCAATAAAAACAAGTAAAAAATGCGCCGAAGTTTCTTCGGCGCAATGAAGTTTCTGTACAGCGTATAATGCTGTAAGAAACTCTCAGCTGCGGTCCATGAAGCTTTCAGTGGTGGCCTGTATTGTTGGCACCTATTGCGATGCCAGATGCACGATCATGGCTAACTTTAACCTTAAATAAAACAAAAACCTACTGAGTCTAGAGGGTTGCAATTTAGCATGTTTGATGATTGGAGGGTGGATGATCAACATACCAATTTGCAGCTCTCTACCCTCAGTAGTTTTTAAGATCTGAGGAGGACGGACAGACAAAAAGCCATCTCAATAGTTTTCATTTACGGAAAACTAACTAGGAATGCTGGGTAATTATAATCGATGGATTATTTTTTAGTTGCAAAAAGAAAGCGAGTAAACACAAGATCGCCAGCCACTGTATGGAGTTTATTCTAACTTGCTACTGCAGTTTGACTACAAATGCTAGTTCCATCTGTATTCATAAGGCGACCGTAGCACTCACCCCCAGTTTACAGTGAGGCGAGATAACAGACGAAACTCTAAAGACTGCCGAAAACTGACTTTATGACATCTGTAAGCTGACTACTAAACAGGGACATAATTCACTTCCGTAGCCAATGTCAGATTATTTCCTTTTGTGAGCTGGGTTAGTCCTGACTCAAACATCTTCGTGCCTTCAGTTTTATTACATCTAACTACAGCGGATGATGTTGCCCAGTTTATTAGGTGTGACTAATCTTGTACATGCCTAAATATTGCATTTGATCTTTGACTAGTTCTAACTCAGTAATTGCATTGTTCTACTCTTGCAATATCATTCCTTTTTGTGAATGTAAAATTAATAAAAATATGATTTGATACACCACGATACATTTATATAATTAGCTAATTTTTCATTATCACTTTAAATTATTTTTCATAAGTGAATACATATTCGACTTCAAACCCTTAAGAATCCAAGACATTTTTATGACTGGTCATATATTTATCCCAAACATCGTAAAAAGTCTCTAGCTAGTTTTAAACACTTGTCTTGACTTATCTTCAACAGCAAAATCTTATTACTCCTTTGTTTATGATTTGGTTTACATCTTCATATAAATACTTTAGGATAACAACCGTAATCCTCATCGGTTTATTGAACTGGAAATCGATCTTTCAAGTTAATATCGACTTAATTATTAAAGTACATATACCTGATCAATCGTTAGTTTTCTGAATACATTGTAATTTTAGCTAAGTGTACAAACTGAAAACTCATCAGCAATCTGTATAGTAATCATCCTGAGACATTTAGTCTCTTTTGATAGAAGCATTTTCAGAGTAAGTTTTTTTTTTATTTTTACATTAAAAAATATGGTCATGCCAGTTTAGTATCTCTGGGATAGGTTCCCCAGTTAACAATGTAAATTATAAAAAAAAAGTGCTTTCTGTAAGTGATGTTTTATCCGTTTTTAATCTTTATGCGTGAAGAAAATACAGGTAAAATAATTGATTTATAGATGAATAATCAAAGTTTAAAAATACATGTAATATTAGTAATAGGTTTCTCTATTCACAGTATATTTTAGTGTAATCTAGGTCATAATTACATTCTCGAGTTGCTGTTTTGTCATTCCTCTTTGTGTTGGTCAGGCCCCCATTGTGTAGACTTACATGGCTGAAGGTTAGGGCGGGTTTCTCTTTGTCCAGTGCATACTTGAAGCCGGTGCAAAGCCAAGTCTTAATTCTCTCTCTCTCTCTCTCTCTCTCTCTCTCTCTCTCTCTCTCTCTCTCTCTCTCTCTCTCTCACACACACACATGCACATGCTGCAGAAAGAGTGTATAATCGATTTACTCCTTTGACAAGCATACACCGTGTGTACATGCATGCATGCACCCATACATGCACACACACATCATATATATATATATATATATATATATATATATATATATATATATATATGTGTGTGTGTGTGTGTGTGTGTGTATGTAATATGTATATATATATATATATATATATATATATATATATATATATATATATATATATATATCCATTGATTATGATTCTCTCTCAACAGCAAGAGGGACAGGTTCTGCTCACTGTTGACCTAAGCAGTGAATAAGAATCCTTGTAGTTATTCATCTGTGGTGGGATGTATCCACAGTGAAGAAGGCATTGAGTCTTCTCCTCAATATGACGAACTGTCACTCGACCAGCCAAATCTTGAAGTTCCTTCTTAGTTCTTTTCTATCTAAACTTGTGATTTCAATGTCTGTTACATGAAGACTGTCCAGTTTGTTGTTTTTTTCAGTGTTACCTGGGTCTTCCCACTACCATCTTCAATACATCCTCTCTGTCCTGCCCATAGAAGCCATCTGCATTTATGATACAGTCTCGAGAAACCTATTATGGGCTGCTAGTACGAGCGAGAGCCAGTGCTGGCACTGGGAAGCTTAGTTTAAAACAGCTATTTTATTTTGCATCGAACACTGGCCTCTTTAGTCCTCTTATCATTGTGTTCTCGGATGCGATCAGCTTTTGTTCCGGACTTAATAAGAGTCCTGAACTTTGATCCATGGAGTGCTATTGGTATTACTACGCAATGATGGATTCTGAATGTGTTGGCATATTTTATGATAGTTAATGCTAAAACAGATCACGTTCACACTCTCTCTCTCTCTCTCTCTCTCTCTCTCTCTGGCGTGCTTGCGCGCGCTCGTACACTTATGACTTTGTGTGTCTGTGCGCCTTTGTGCAAGCATAGATAATTTTGTAGTAAAGAACTGTTTTCGATACTAATCATTCTCTCTCTCTCTCTCTCTCTCTCTCTCTCTCTCTCTCTCTCTCTCTCTCTCTCTGGGTGCAGCATCTCAGACGCAGATTTTTTATACTGTGGTTGTAAACCAATAATCTTACTCCCATATTTACTTCCTTCACAGTGTGTCTGTCTCCCTCCTTGTCTGTCTGTCTGTCTGTCTCTACACAGAATATTGACTTCCATTGGAAAATCTTTTACGAGCCGATGTCAGCTGCGTTTACTTGTCTATGTGTTTTGAAATTTAATACCTCTACCGGATGCTTTAGGCGAATGTATGTTTACTTTCTGATCATTATAGAACCTATACCCGATAGGTGTATAGGATTACAGATTATTTGCTCTGTCCTGATTTTTTTTTTTTTTTTTGGGGGTTTTATTTGAATACTCCCTACAGGTTACCACATCATCAAATGAAAATGATCGTAGTATGTGACTGTTAGGTAAACAGTTACTTCTGGATGTTATGTACAATATATATATTATATATATATATATATATATATATATATATATATATATATATATATATATATATATATATATATATATATATATATATATATATATATATATATATATATATATATATATATATATATATATATATATATATATATATATATATATATATATATATATATATATATATATATATATATATATATATTGTATATATATATAATATATATATATAAATGTTTCATATTTTCCATATATAACTATCAGGATAACTAGTTTTTTTTTATTTTTTTAATGGCACGAGATCTTCGTAGAAGCTAAGAGTAAACTTGGAAACTTTTATCATCTCTTTTATGCTCGCCAAATATTGGTAAAAGACAAGTTTGTTGATATTCATCATATAAAATCTGCCATTTTTGAGACTTGAGTTACATTATTGATTATTAGACTACTATTTAATTTGATTTGTCGGATTTAGCTGTGTGGATAGTTTTATCCCTTATTTTAGTCAAGGAATTTCTAAGACGTTTGGCGAAATTAATTTTATCAGAAAATTTTAATGATGAATAAATTAGTCGTTTTACAATATCGTTCATCTAATCTGGAAAATCACTGAATTTTTCACAGGGAAAAAGGGTAACGCTGTATACAATGCTCATGACACAAGTGGACCAGCTAATAAAGAGCTATGGACAAATCGTTTAATTTCAGTAACCCTGGTTAAATGTCCTTTGCCTCGCCTTTTGTTGATCTTAGATTACTGTTCGCGCACCTACAAAAAGCTAACTGAATGTAATGATCTTTATGTTATATATCGAGTATGTTTATATATTCTTTTATTCTTAGTTGTTCGAAAAACCGAGACTTCTTTGTAATCCTTTGTTCCATTGTTTGTGTGTGTATATATATATATATATATATATATATATATATATATATATATATATATATATATATATATATATATATATATATATATATATATATATGTATATATATATATATAATCATGAATTAGAAATGTCGCTTAGACCTCGAGAGAGGGGAATTTATAAGAGATAAATGGATTGGTACTGCCGGGTCATGAACCCTCGACACAGAACTTATCCAGCAACTCCAGTCGACGTTACCACTGAGCTATCAGTCGAGGGTTCATGACCAGGCAGTACCAATCCATTTAGCACTTATAAATTCAGTAATGAGATATTCCCGAGGTCGTGAATTTCATATTAAGCAGCTTCATGACTGTATATATATCAAGGTGTGATAAAATATATAACATCAAATACCTGTACATGAAAAATGTAATGACTTAGGGTAACTGATCTCTATCATCAGATCCGACATCAAAAATCTGAAAAAATGGTTAGGGTCATTACTGAATAAAGGATGTTTTATGTACAAGTGTTGGTTTTAACCTTTCTATCAACACTCCGCTTTACACGAGATAAATCAGTTGCAGACATATATATATATATATATATATATATATATATATATATATAGATAGATAGATAGATAGATATAGATATATATGTGTGTATGTATAGATAGATAGATTAGCTAATATAGATAGATAGATAGATATATATATATATGTGTGTGTGTGTATGGATTCACTCGTTAGCGTAATATGAACGCTAATTTAAGAAACTATTTCCAAAAAAATCTATTTAAAACCTAAGAGGTAAAATTTCTCTTTACCATGCCTAGCGCAAAGCCCTGTTGGGGAAAGAGATGCTTCCATTGCTTTAGTCGCTACGCCTCAATATGGCGTTGTGGTTAAAGTGCGGAACTCATTCCTCTTCTCCTTTCTAAAGGACCGCAGTGAAAATCGCATCCAGAGATATTAAGTCGATGAGTTGAGCAGCCACGGAATTGCTCTTGCGCTTCCAAAGATCTGTAGAATGTCAGATTTCCTTATACATACACACACACACACGCACATATATGATACATGCCTATATACATATATATATATATATATATA
>NC_089792.1:19952288-19967288 GCF_040412425.1 Macrobrachium rosenbergii
TTTATATATTTCAACGTATTTATCAGATTAGGTTGGTGTATAGAGAAAATAAGATAATACTGTCACTGCCAATTTTTAGTTTTCTGTAAAAGAAAACTATTGTGCCGGCTTTTGCTGTCCATCCGCACCTTTTTCTGTCCGCCCTCAGATCTTAAAAGCTATTGAGGTTAGAGAGTTGCAAATGGGTATGGTGATCGTCCACCCTCCAACCATCATACAAACCAAATTGCAGCCATCTAGTCTCAGTAGTTATTATTTTATTTAAGGCTAAAGTTAGCCATAATCGTGCATTTGGCAACGGTAAAGGATAGGCCACCACGGGCTGTGGTTAAAGACCTCATGACCGCGGCTCATACAGCATTATACGGCTCATATAGCATTATTCCGAGACCACCAAAAGATAGATCTATTTTCGGTTGGCCGTGATGATAAGCTGTAGCGGCTGTACAGAAAACTCGATCGGGCCGAAGAAACTTCGGCGCATTTTTTACTTGTTTTCTTTAATTTTGACTGCTGAACCTCTTATGACAGAAAATCGACGGTCCCTGATAACACATTGCGCCTCTCACCTTTATCTCCTGTACAGTCTTGCGCTTCTGGATTATTGTATCCCACACCTCATTTTCTACTCATTATCTTCCATGTTCTCCATGAGACTATGCCACCTCAAAACACTGATCTGCCTTTTATCTATGCTATCATTTTTCCCAACTTTGTCGCACAATTCATCCGAAATCGTCCATGCTTCTTATTTACATTTCATTTAAATTCAGGATCCACACTTTAGTTTCGTATATCTGAAGTCTTATGTATATAAATATATATATATATATATATATATATATATATATATATATATATATATATATATATATAATATGTATATATATATATATATATATATATAATATAATATAATATATATATATATATGACATTTTATCACCGTATTTTTATATATATGATATATGTGTCTAAATATCAATGTCAGGCAGGGCAGCCGATCGATCACCGACGGCCTACCCAACGTGATAAATCAAAGTCCTTTATCACTTAAAGAAGGCATCGTGATAACCCATATAAAAAAACGGGAAAAAGCACGTTAAAACGAAGAAGATATATATATATACATATATATATATATATATATATATATGTATATATATATATATATATATATATATAGTATGTGTGTGTAAAAATGTATATATGTGTCATAAAAAGCATTAAAGTTTATGTTTATTGGTATTAAGTAAATTATATCAAGTGCATACATTTGCTATATATGCATGTTATTTGTAAATCAAAAGAGTGATAAGAACATGAATTTATACATTTCCTTTGAGTGTATGCACGCTGTCGCCAGAGTGCAGGCTTCCGATACGATCTTGTTCCGTTTCCCTGAGCGGAATAAAAATAGGTTGACAGGAGACTCTTGTGCATTTCGGGAAAGTATAAAATGGGCGCAGCAGTGACGCATGATGATACCGAAGGGAGACGCATCTTGGTGTTGACAAGTAATCATCTTCACTAAAAAAGATTCCTTAGAAAGGAGAGAAAAGAAAACTGAGAAAGTGACGACAATGTAGAAAAAGAAAAAACTATCATATCTTAATAACTTAGAAGAAAAATCCTGAAAATAGATGAGGTATTGTAATTTGAGTGAAAACTAGTAATTTTGCAATATATATATATATATATGTATATATATATATATATATATATATATATATATATATATATATATATATATATATATAAACTAATGTATTCACGGTTGCGCAAAGTCGATTTTCAAGATTTATGAAATTAGGAATTATTTTTCCATAATTCAGGCTCCATATTTATTCACACATACACACACACACATATATATATATATATATATATATATATATATATATATAAATATATACATATATAATGTAAGAGTTATCATCACCGGTTCATATACAATCAGAAAGTTACAAACGTCGATTTTGGGCATCTCAGATTTTCAAGATTTATGGAATTAGTAATTATTTTTCCATAACGAAATCGGCAGGGCGTCACTGTATCGATTCCTCGTCCGTCGCTGGTTCGTTGATCCCACGACGGTGGACATCAACTTAAAAATTCCCTTCACATATATATATTATTTCCGAGGTAGATATTGATATTAAAGGATATATATATATATATATATATATATATATATATATATATATATATATATATATATATATATATATATATATATATAAAATGTTTGTTTATGCATGTACAATTTAGAGGGTGATTAAAAACATTTAACACTTCAGTACCATGTATTTTGATTGACAGACCTTCAATTCTGATTACTGGTAAATGTGGACAGTGAGTAAGTGATAGGAGTATTTATATATATGTTATATGCAGGTGTGGAATAAAGCCTGGTGGAATTAGAAATGACGGTGGTTTGTAATAAAAGCGATCAATTCATTAGTGTTAACCTTCTCTTTAACGTCCACCTGGAGTCGAGTCATGTCATCGGATCACCTGAAACGCCTGCTTTAAGAAGGTTCTTAAGATTAACTCATCCTTGACATCAGAAATTCACTATCCTCTGGAAGTGTTCATATCCTCAGTTTTCCTGATAAGAGCGGGTTCCAAGACCTTTCTTTCGTACTGTACAGGCAGTTACTTTTGTAATACAGCTTAGCCTCATCCCTTTTATGATCAGGCCTGTATCGTTAATACGTACGTACGAAAATTCCCGAGATCTCCGAACCATATCTAGTGATTGTTTATGTTCAATTAATCTAATTGAGGTGGATATAGCAGACTCCTCGGCGTAAAATTCATTACAATAATTTCATGGTATTTTATAAACTCCAACGTTACATAAATTAGCAAACCAGCGATGGTTTTGTGACAGTGAAAAATAAACGAATCGTCAAATTTGAGGTGCTGTCATACTTGTTTGACGTTTTCAACATAAGACAGCATCATTTTCCCTGTTAAAATTTGTTTCAATGTTATTTTTGGAGACTCTGCAGTATATTTTGTTTACACAGAAATGCGAAATGGCCGAAAATGCACAGGGCTTGGCTTTGCGGGCACACAGTTACAGGATTATGAGTCACTGTCTGCTTGGGGAACGGACGGTCCAGATGGTTGCGTTTGGCTCATCTGAGTTTACTGTTTGTTGATTTCCTGTTATGAATCAGCGTGCGGTTCTCCGTTTGTTTGCATTTTAATATTGCCTCTGTCCAGGATATCCGACATGTTTATGCTTGATTTACTTGTCCTTAAGCGCCTGAGGGATGACTGCGCGACGTCGTAGTAAGTTCAAGAAAGAGTTTTGCCTTCTATGATAGGTCCACTCACCAGTCTCATATTTGTTGGGATAGCGGGTTATCCTTTTCATCCTTGGTTACGGTATTTCATTCCAGACTTTTTCTTCATAACTTCCTAGATCTGTTGAGAAGGACGTTGATCATGACATGATTTAGTTCCATACTGGGTTCATGTCCATGTTTAGTTTCCTTGAGAGTTTACTAATTAAAACGGTGGTTTCCCTGTGACTTCCTGTAAATTGGACGCCTAGACGGTTTCCGGATGTTCCCTCTGGAGAAGGTCCTTTTCAGGTGCTTTGTTTTTCCCCCGTGTTGGATACCTTAAACAAGCATAAGGGCTGTTGACGTCACTACTATTTTTGGGCTTCGCTCTATATTCTGGCTTTAGAATTCTCTGGAAGGTTCAGGTTCATTTGCTTTTAAAATTGAATTGCTGCATATACTTGAATAGAGAGAAAAGAGGAAAGAAAATAACAGGAAAGTACAAACAAAATAATAGATAAATCCATGAGTAAATGCCACTTCACAAATAAGTACTTCAACACGAAGAAATGATTCATTACATTGAAATACAGGCACATGACAGATGACGCTCGTATCTTCTTAGACCTTATTCAAGGCTTTCATGTGTAACAAAAACTACCTTTAGATCTGTGTCAAGGGCAACTTAACAGAAGGACGAGTAACCAAACAAACTGAATTCTAACACACGCGGTCTTTGACTTGAGTTGGCACTAAGCTGTGTAAAGCCGATGAATTTGTAGAGGCACACACACACACTCACTCACACATGTATTCTGGAAATTCTGTTCGTATTCTCGCCGGGGGCAAACAGAGGATTTTCTTGTTTTCACATTCCCTTTTTGAAAACATTTGATTTTTTCACTTATAGGTTAGAAAGGAATTTAAATCTTTTCGCTGGTATATAATATTTTATTTACAAAACTAACTGTTTGTGGGGTTTTATCTGCTACTGATAAATATAACAGTAAGAAGAATTTGTGTTATTTGCATAGTTCCCGTTCATATCACCTGATTTTGCGTAAAAATTAAATACTTTTTTAAGAAGTATATATATATATATATATATATATATATATATATATATATATATATATATATATATATATATACATATGAGTACTATAATAAATTAGACCTTCTCCAAGGTCTTCTAGCTACAAAGAATTGAACGCAAGAAAAGTGTGTGTGTATATATATATATATATATATATATATATATATATATATATATATATATATATATATATATATATATATATACATATACATATACATATACACATATACACTATAATAAATTACAAACCTGGTCTTCTAGTTAAAGTACTAAATGCAAAGAAATTTGTGTGTGTGTATATTATATATATATATATATATATATATATATATATATATATATATATATATATATATATATATGTATATATATATATATACATACACATAACACTCACGAGAAAGAAAGAGAAATCTGTATTAAATCTGTCATTCTGGTGGTGATTTCTGTGAAGTTTCATTCACGGAAGGGAGTTGTTTATAGTTAGGCAACCTAGTCACCTAGCACTGAGAACGAAATATTCATCCTGCTGTAACTTAACTTATAGGTATTACAACACGCAGAGAGAAAAGAAAACAGTCTTTTCAAGTATATATTGAATTCTACTGACGTGTGTATTCTTGCATATTATTGTTTTAAAATGATTTTACATTAGACATTCTGTGCCACTCAGGGAAATGAAAGTTGTTCACAATTTGTGCCCTGACAGTGAGAGTGAATGTGCACATATTTCATCTAACTTTCACACACTCAGAACAAGAGAGAGAGAGAGAGAGAGAGAGAGAGAGAGAGAGAGAGAGAGAGAGAGAGAGAGAGAGAGAGAGAAAGATGTAATCTGTGGAATGTACGAGATATTTAGTTGATCTTCTAAGTGTCACTATCGATCACCTAAGCCGAACTTTTTCAGTTAAATTTTTGTTCATATTTTTGCACAGGACTTTTACTACCTGGAACTACGATGAGGATGGAAATTGAACGGCTTTCAGCGGCTTTTATTTTTAGAGCGATCCTCTTCCGAGCGGATATGAAACATTCTGGGCTGGCTCTCTCTCTCTCTCTCTCTCTCTCTCTCTCTCTCTCTCTCTCTCTCTCTCTCTCTCTCTCTCTATATATATATATATATATATATATATATATATATATATATATATATATATATATATATATATATATATATATATATATATATATATATATATATATATATATATATATATATATATATGTATATATGTATATATATATATATATATATATATGCAAAATGTATTCATGTTTTTATACTTGTGTGCACTTGCCTGTAGTGTGTAAGTGTTGGTTGATTGCTTCCTCAAATATGCACAGCAGATCGTTTTTACAATTTATGAGAGAATGCAACGAACACTTAAGGTCATTCTTGTTCCTAACCGAATTTGTAAATGTATGTCGTGGATGCTGAAACTAATAAATTTGGAATGGTAGACACTGTGACTATTTTTAAATGCTCTGCACCATAGCCTCAACCTTGTTTGCTTTTATACGATTTTGTGAATGAATGTTTCTTTCTTTGGGTTTCTTGTTTTATGTTTAGTTTAAGATGTAGGTTGCATTTCTCTTAGTCTGTAGAAAAATCTTCTCTTTGATTTTTTTTTCTTCATTTTCGTTGATGTAACCCTTATTGTATGGAAACTGGCTTGGGAGTTAATGGCTTTTTTTTTCCTGTTTTATGAATATACATGTCTTGAATAATAGTAACAAAAATATAAATGATACAAAAAATGATAAATTCAGCCGTTTGACATTGATGATCAAATCTTAGGCCAGGCGACCAGGGATTCGGCTGTTTGACAACAAAACTCTGGAACAAAAATCCAAGATGGGGAACTGAAATCGAATTGTTGCTCGATGTCGTGAATAAGGCTCTGCATAGTCAAGTTCTCAGTACTTACATTTTTGCGATTTGTCATGTTAAATCTTTTTGCCATCAAGTTTCGGCTTAAAGTGCTTAAATCAGGTCATGAGGTCTATTGAACAGTTAAGAAGAGGTCTTGAACAATTAGGCATCACCGGGAACTGAGCTACACTTGTTTTCAGTGTCGAGGTCATAGGATTCGCAAGTTTCAGAATTTTTCTGTACGCTTTTAAAATTTCAAAAGGATACAACGACTTGATATGCATACTCACAAAGTGAACATGGCTGCTAAATTTTCATGCAATCAGGTAAGCGGTTCCTGATCAGAGGTTTTATAAAAGTTTTGAAACTGGGCGACCAACAGATTACGTGATTTGCAAGTAGAACGTATTGGTCTAGGGTTTCCATATGAGCAAAATGGAAGAGAATACTTCAGGCGCTTTAAAATTTGGTCATCCGAAACTTCAGCATAAAATCCTTGATGGTGTTTATTATTATTATTATTATTAAAATAGTTTAACCAGACCACTGAGCTGACTATCAGCTCTCATAGGGCTGGCCTTGATGGTGTTCAGGTGGCACTACCTGCTTGAGCATATTGGCCTATAGGACTTTCGGCTCCTCTCCACCACATCAAACATTATGAGGTTTGAGCAATAGCGTTTGGACCTATCCCCAAAAAAAACTTACTTTGTATCCAATAAAAAGTAAAATAACAAAAAGGAAAATGACCCCATCAAAAATATGGGTCTAGCTAGGCCCCATAATAATGAAAATAAACACTCGTCATTATGATATGGTATGGTAAGTACTTAAGAATTTAACATTATCACTGCTATTATTAATATTAATGACTATGAAGTTAAAGTTACTGTGATGATATTAACAGTAAGGCCGTGGTGATAACGATGATGATAAAGATCAAGAAACATGTATCTTTCATTAAGTCAATTTCTTTATAAATTAAAAATGTGAGAGATATGTTACTGGCTAGAGGATGAATTCTGTGTATTTCCATATGATTTTACTGCTGTTCATTATTGCGTTGTAAGTTCTTTGGTTGTTATAACTATTTGCATCTATTGAAGTAAAAGAATATAGAGGAAGCAAAAGTTATCAACACAAATTACAGATAAAAACATTTAGTTAGTTGGCATCATCGTGTTGTGAATTTAGGTTTGCGTTTTTTGACACATTCAGAGACCGGTAGAAAGTTGGGAAAGGTTAAAGTTTTGTTCATTTTGTATTAGTCTAAATATATTTTGGTCCATGTATTAAATGTCAGTATTCGCAGATACAACAGAATAACTTTATTCAAGTATAGTTGTTTTTTTCTGTCGATGGCACAAACGGCTACATAAAAGCAGCTTTGAATGACTTCGTAGAAAAATGTGGCGTGGTTCAAATCCGCAGCCGACTGATCAGAGAGGTCTACTTTGTTATCCGTGTAGACACCCCGGGATTATGTATGTAATCAACGGATAGGTTTGCTTAAAAAGGAAATGGGTGTTACAGACTAAATACACACACAAAACAAAGCCACTTCAACATCTTCTAAAAACATAACAAACATCACATTGTCTCGAACTCTCGACCTACTCGCAACAACTTCTCGCTGCTGGGAGAAAGGGCGTTGGGTCTGGTATGATACATGTACCATACGCTACCGGGGTCTGATTTATGTCAGGCAGGGCAGCCGATCGAGACTTCTTTGTCTACCCTAAAGCAAATCAAAAGTCCTTCAAAGGGCATCGTAATAGTTTGATACAAAAATGGGAAAAAAGCACGTTAAAAGAAGAAGATGAAGCCGGTTTCATTCAATTTGTCCACTCACCACGTGGGTTTTAGGTAGATGTGGCAATATTAGTGTTTCCGATATCGTAGGCTGACTGTGATAGAGATGCAAAATCTGAATGCTTACAAAAACAGCCCCCAGGTTATTTAGATCATGAACATGTCGATTTATTGTGTTAATATAACACTACAAGCACACAGTCTACTCGGGTCAAACGCAAACGAACGATGGACTTTAAACAATTATTTTTTATTTTATTTTATTGCAGATACATTAAAAGACATCTGACTATGCGAGTGCGAATGAGAGGTATTTTAATAATTTCTTACTTGTAAATTATGAGTAGGTTAATATTCGAAATAAGCCAGAGGCTGCCTAGGGCCTGGGGGAGATGAATGGAACAACCACTGGTGTACTGGCTGGAGGGCGGGAGATTTTGGTTATAACATGGCATGATAGCAATGGTATTGCGGGTTTCTTTCCAGAATACTCTGCATGCTTATATAATGTTTATTAAGCATACAAACAATTTTAATAGCACAGTGCTTGGGCATAGGTTGTTTAGCTAAATAACTTATCCAGGAAGAGTGAAAAATCCCATGCATCTCTCGTCATCCTTAGTGTTGATGACAAACATAAAAGGCGCCTAAGTTACTCGTTTTTTCGTTGTTGCATTGTGATGATTAGATAGAATGAATGAAAAATAGGCTACAACAAAAAAGTAATTTTGATTGAAATGGAGTGAAAGTGGACTTAAAAGAAGGTCAGTTAAATAAAATACCCGGCGAATCAATAGCATAGGCCTAGCTTCATTGGTCCATGCTTCATGTTTTAGCAGTAAACAATATTAAAGGTTATTTTGGTATCAGAGTAAAGTTGTTTTTCTGTACATGCAATGAAACTGTACATAGAATAAAGTTTGAATGATAAGAAAATCATGTGATTTGAACAGTTTTCGAGAATAGGTCTATGTTTCTTGTGAGCATAGGGGTATGTTTCGTCTGGGCTATACTAATGAGGTAAATCATCATTACTGAAAGCTCATCGTTCGTTTGTGTTTGGTGTGAGTAGATTGTTTGATACAATCTCGCCTCTTGTGAGCTTGTGTTGGTATATTATGCATACAAATCGCCGAGTTTATGATTTATATATCGTAAGGGGTGGGGGTTTCTTTGTCTATATAAACATTCAAATATGTTATTGGAGAAATAGTTGATATTTAACCACAGTAAGCCAACGATATCGGAAGCGTTGATTTGAGCCAATCACGTGCCACCCATGCGCATGTGCCACAGAGGAAACGAAACCGACTATAATACGTATAGCGTAATCATAGACAGAAGGGCCACAAAACGCGAGGTCATGCACGGGAGGCACAAAATTTGTCGCTACCTGCTCATCCCTGATTATGACGTCAGAGTAGAACACCAGTCAGTTGGTTTTTAAACTATCAGAAATACATATATTTTTCTACGTTTGTAGTTCATTTTTACGATCTGAGTGAGAGAAGTAGAATATCTTTGACTCTGAAAGTCTGCAGTCGTCGATGTAATGGTGATTTAGAACTTCCTTAAACCAGCCGTGTTGTTTTACAGCCACAGTCCAAAGACAATGGTCAGGTCAGTATCCAAATGGTAGTTGTGGAGGTAGCTTGCTTCCGTTTGTGTCCGGGAGTTGGAGTGTTATAGTGCATCACACGTGATTTAATTATCAAACATTCCGTCGCCGAGTTATCGCGTTAAGTGCATTGTGTTTACTGTAGGCGGTCTTCACACAGTCTGATGGCTAGGAAAGGTAAGCACGTAGTGTCCTTTTCCTCGCTAGGCTAAGTTGAAACTGGTAAAGGTGGTTTCTTTTGATTTTAGCACAAGTCCATTTGCAAGGAACCTTGCGAAAACCGTCGTTGAATTATTAGACCTAGGCGTGTATTTTCTTTATCTTGGTCAATACACGTGCAAGTAATTTCCTACCAGATGTCAAGTCTGCATGTAACAACAGTAGGGACAAACGTAAAAAGTATGTTTACATTTTATGAATGCAATCCTTTATTTAACTAGGACGATATTTAGTCAGCTGAAAATCGGTAATTTTTTCGCATTCTAATTTACATTAAAGGGTTTTGTATTCAGACAATCTAATAATACGATACTATTATTTGAAAATCTCAGGCATGGAAATGGAAACGTGCGTTCAAGGGAATCCAGATAGGAGCACTTTGTGTTGTATTTTTTTTTTTATTTTCTTAAAAAACTACTATAGCTAGAGGACTGCAAATTGGTATGTTGATCATCCATCCTCCAATCATCAAACATACCAAATTACAGCCCAGTAGCTTCAGTGGTTTTTATTTTATTTAACGTTAAAGTTAGCCATAATCGTGCATCCGGCAACGATATAGGACAGGCCACCACCGGGCCGTGGTTAGAGATTGGATGGGTCGCAGCTCATACAGCATTATGCCGAGACCACCGAAAGATGGATCTGCTTTCGGTGGCCTTGATTATATGCTGTACAGAAAACTCGATTGCACTGAAGTTTTTTCGGCGCATGTTCTACTTGTTTTGTTTGTACTTTCCGTATCCTGTCAGAAAAGATGCTGTAGGCCTCAAGTCTGCTTTCATTCCATCTGTCCACTCACCAACGTAGATTTTGGTGGATGCGGCATTCGCACAGCCAGGTGGCGATTGACTGAAATAAATGTTTCGGATATCGTAGGCTTACGTGATTAAAAGGAAAACTTTATCTTCTGTAATACATATGAACGCTTATATATACAAACAACCCTCATACCTTTTAAAATAGATCATAAGCAAGCCGATATCTTACGGTAGTGTAATAATACAAGCGCATGAAAGACTAACCTGTATCAAATAGTCTACGCCAATCGAACACAAACGAACGATAAGGTTTCAATACCAATTCTTTATTATGAGTAGGGTAATATTCGAAATAGCCTGAAATATTGTTGTCTGTGAAGCTGTCCGGGGAAGTTCGTGAAAGGAGTAACTATTTTTTTTACCTCAACATTGTGGTTGGAGGGCGGGAAATTTCAGTTTATGGATGGCAATGGTATGGTGGTTTACTCCTCAGAATACTTTGCATATTTATATATATTTTTCTTGAGCATTCGAATCACTATAACAGCTCAGTGATTGGGCAGCTTCACGAGTATTTTACCAAACAACTTATCGAGCACACTTTTGAAATCTCATTGAGTTCCCGTCATCCATTGTGTTGAGGATTTATGTACGGCATAAAAGACTAGCCTAGGCTTATTTTTTTTAAATGCAATGCGTTGGAACGATACATAGAATGAATGAATAAAGGTTACAAGAAGTGAGTAATTTTGATTGATATGAAATAAAAATGCGCTTAAGAGAAAGCCAGTAAAATCAAATATCTGACTGATAGGTCTATCCTCCTCTTGTCAGTGCTTCGTGTTCTAGAGGTCAACATCAATAAAGGTTATTTTTCCAGTTTACTTATGTCGGTATAATCGTGGTATCATAAAGAAGTTATTTTTATATTCATGGACTGAAATTATAGAGAATAAATTTTGAATGATGAGGAAATCTTGTGATCTGAACAGTTTGTGGGCATAGGTCTACGTGCAGCCTGGGCTATACAAGTGAGATAAAACAATTATTGAGAGCCCATCGTTCGTTTGTGTCAGACAAGCTCGTCTTTCATGTGTTTCTATTGGTATATTATCGATACAAATCGGCATGTTTATGATTCGTATAAAAGGAATGAGGGTTCTTTGTATATATATATATAGCCTAAATAATCAACCATGTTACTGAAGGAATAGTTTAATATTTATTACAACAAGCCTACGATATCGGAAACGTTGATTGCCAGCCAATCACGAGCTGCAGATGCGCATGTGCAACGATCATCACCGATGGTCAGACATGAAATGAAACAGACTATAATACGGAAGTACTGCTGTCAAGCAAGTCGAATCGTATGCTACCTTATCCGTTAATGAGGGAGTGGTAACGACTTTTTCAGCAGACCGTATCCTTAGGCTGTACAGATTTGTGAAACACTTCCTTGTAAATGTCCAGTAAATGGCTGATGAAACTTTTTATACAAAGGCCAACAGCAGTATCTTATATAAGTTCAGTCTGTTTAATGAATTGTACTATCGCTGTGGCGGTTTGTGTTACAACCAGAACATTTCCTCCAAAAATGGCAGAAAAGATTTCTTTCTTGTGACCAGTAGCTGCGCTCCTTGTGGGAGGCTAGGGAATGAACTTATAATAACTATCTAGCCGTTATGATTGGTGAAGAAGACACTTATTATCCATGGGATGGTGTTTGTATGCCCATCCTCAACTGATATTGAATATTATAAATACTGTACATATATATATATATATATATATATATACATACATACTGTACATACATATACATACTAGCTGACAAACCCGGTGCTGCCCGGGAAAACTATGAACTGAACTGAAAAATATTTCCTGCACCTCCTTGTACTGACTGTCCCTTTTATCCAGGAATTACTGTGTTGACTGTCCCTTTTATCCAAATATTACTGTACTGACTGTCCCATTTATCCAGGTATTACTGTGGTGACTGTCTCTTTTATCCAGGAATTACTGTACTAACTGGCACTTTATCTAAATATTACTTTGCTTACTGTCCCATTTAGCCATATATTACTCTGGTGACTGTCCCATTTATCCAGGTATTACTGTGGTGAATGTCCCTTTTACTCAGGTATGACTGGACTGAGTGTCCCATTTAACCAGGTATTACTGTACTGACTGTCCCTTTTATCCAGGTATTACTGTAGTGACTGTCCCATTTATCCAGTTATTACTGTTGTGACTTTCCCATTTATCCAGATGTTACTGTGGTGACTGTCCTTTTATCGAATTATTACTCTGGTGACTTACCCATATATCCAGGTATTGCTGTGCTGACTGTCCTGACCCTTTTATCCAGGTATTACTGAGCTGACTGTCCAGTTTAACGACGCATTACTGTTCTGCCTGTCCCTTTTACCCAGATATTACTGTGCTGGCTGTCCCTTTTACCTAGACATTACTGTGGTGGCTGTCCCCTTTCACCAGGTTATCACTGTACTGTCTGTCCCATTTATCCAGTATTACTGTGCTGTCTGTCCCTTTCATCCAGGTATTACTGTGCTGTCTGTCCTTTTATTCAGGTATAACAATGATGACTGTCCCTTTTATCCAGGTATTATTTTGCTGACTGTCCCATTTATCAAGGCATTACTGTGATGACTCCATTTTATCCAGATATTCTGTGGTGACTGTCCTGTTTAACCCCCACTAAACCTAAACACACTCCCCTGAAACACCCACCTAAACCTAAAACATGCCACCACGAAACCTAAACACACCTCCTGCTAGACCTAAACACATGCCCAACAGACCTAAACACACACCCCCACTAAACCTAAACACACCCCCACTAAACCTAAACACAAACATTGATACAGAATTATTAATCACAGAAAATAAAATAATTTTCAGTAATTTATTTCCATGGTATCGAGTACATGAAATGAGGTATGATTAATCCGTGGTGTTTATTTATCACATAAGTTTATAAAGGGGAAGGTAAAGGGAAAGGGGGTGATATGCGGATTTTAAACCTACCCTATTACCTAAGTTGGATCAAATGATGGCCAGGTGGCAGATTTTCTCTAGACCGGTCAAACAGTTACCACATAAGTTACAAAGGTAAGAAGGGGAATGGGTACTGGTTTGAAACTACCCTATTATCGAAGTTGGGTCAAGTAATGGCCAGGGGCCAAATATTGTCTAGATTGGTCAGGTGGTTACCACATAAGTTATAAAGGGAAGGGGAAGAGGGTATGGGTTTGAAACTTACCCTATTATCTAAGTTGGGTGATTTGATGACCACATGCCAAATTTTGTCCAGATGGGTCAAGCGTTACCACATAAGTTATAAAGGGAAGGGGATGGGGAATGGGAAGGGGTTTTTGAAACCTACCCTGTTATCTAACTTGGGTGAAATGATGGCCATGTGCCAAATTTTGTCTAGATCAGTCAAGCTGTTACCACATAAGTTATAATACAAAGGGAACGGGGAAGGAGAAGGGGCCACAGGTTTGAAACCTACCCTGTTATCTAAGTTGCGTCAAATGATGGCCATGCGCCAAATTTTGTCTAGATCAGTGAAGAGGTTACCACATAAGTTACAAGGCCAGGAAGGAGAAACTTAGTCTAGATTGGTTGGGTCAAATGATGGCCATGGGCCAAATTTTGTTACAAATGAAAAGGAACCAGGGGAAGGGGAATGGGGTACTGGTTTGAAACCTACCCTATTATCTAAGTTGGGTCAAATAATGGCCATTTGCCAAATTCTGTGTAGATTGGTCAAGTGGTTACCACATAAGGTACAAAGGGAAGGGGGATGGGGCAGGAGAAGGGGTTACAGGTTTGAAACCTACCCTGTTATCTAAGTTGGGCCAAATGATGGCCACATGCCAAATTTTGTCTAGGTTGGTGAAGCGGTTAACACATAAGTTATACAGGGGAGGGGGAAGGGGAATGGGTATGGGTTTGAAGCCTACCTATATTATCTGAGTTGGGTTAAATGATGGCCATGTACCAAATTTTGTCTAGACCAGTCCAGCAGTTACAACATGAGTTACAAATGGAAGCAGGAAAGGGTGTGGGGGAAGGGAAGGGGTTACAGATTTGAAACCTTCCCCTGAGTTGGATCAAGTGATGGCCCAACTCTTAACTTGGTCAAACAGTTACCACGTAAGTTACAAATTGAAGGGGGAAGGGGAAGAGGGTACAGGTTTGAAACCTACCCAGTTACCTAAATTGGTGAAATGATGGCCACTTGCCAAATTTTGTCTAACTTGGTCAAGCAGTTACTGGATTTACAAATT